>NC_036842.1:89250437-89257756 GCF_002910315.2 Salvelinus sp. IW2-2015
CTTCATTCACATACATATCTCACATCACATACACTCTTCATATTCACAATTACATATCTCTTCATATCACATTACATATCTCTTCATTCACATTACACATTCTTCATTCTTCACAATTCATAATCATCTTCATTTCACATTACATATCTCTCCATCCACATTACAATATCTCTTGATTCACATTACATATCTCTTCATGAGTGCACGTTAAAAAACACACGTATAACACTCAAAAATCGATTGTGTTGACGTTTCATGCAATTGCTGTTGTGTCTCGCACTAAAATACTCCTGTGATAAATGGCAAATGATTTCAGTGAATGGACATTACTATGTTGTAACCTTGGACTGATGCAATCAGACTACTCAGGCTGCGTGCTGGAATCTAATGGAGTTTTGATCTACGTTGAAAGTGAACCTTTCCTGACCCCCAACTGGTTAAAGTGATACTAATCAGCCACAGTAGTCCACGTAGAACATCCTTCTTTTCACTGGACCCACATTCACACATATCATCGATTTGGTTATAACAGGACATCAATCTTTAATCTAATCAACGCACTTAACAGCAGCCTCATAGTGTTGTATCTCATCTACTCTAGACACTATCTCTTCATTCACATTACCACCAAACTGGTAAAGGATACTAACATTCACGTCTTCATCAACAGAGTCACCAGTGAAATTACATTTATCTTGTATCTCACTCACACTATAACATGAGATCTCTTAATTCATATCAGCGAATATCAAATATACAGTCTCTTCAGACAGCAGTCACCATTACAAGTGAACCTATTCTGACCTCTCTTCCCCAAACTCATCGAGGTAATTACATATCGGAATCACTTCTAGATATTCAGCACAGCAGAGCAGTCTCGAACTCTTCTGATCACACCTAATCCTGGTTTAATACATTGCGAAACATATATACAGATCTCTTCGATATCACAATGCACTGTGACATGACTCCAGTGAATCCTCTTTCTCAGCAACCATTACACACCTCCATCAATATGGTAAATGGATTATACTAACATCAATGTTCACAAGCAGCCAGTGAATATCCTCTTTTCGTCACACCCATTACATATTCTCTTCATTCACATTACATATCTCTTCACAATACCTGACATATAAGGAATTACCTACTATCATTCTACACTAATCAACAGAATATCCTCAGTTGATACATCCTTGTCTAGTAATACACCCCAACTTGTAAAGGATACTACATCACTAGCCTATTCATAGGGCATGCACCCATGTTGAGAAAGGTAGGCCTTGGTTGCTGCGTAATTCGCGGCAACATCTTGCTGTTAAAATGAAAACTTGAGTGCATGGAATCATGTGAAAAAACTGTGAAGGAGTTCTCCAGTAACGTTTCTGACTCCGTATAACAAATACGTTGGATAGAGACGGAGTACTAAATCAGACTGCATCGAAGGCTCAGTGAAGTTCTAATCGACCCCACTGATGAGAGAGACTGTATAGCTAGTAGACGTGAACTTCTAGGTATCACAGACACTGGCAGTGTAGAGCTCTGTTCTGACCACCTAAACGGGGAGCGAAACACTTGAGTGTTTTAACAATGAATAGGGTAAAGTTGAGCCTGAATAGTCAAGCCAGATAGACTATGATGAGGCCTTTCTCCTCGTACTCATACACACCTGTGAGGCTGTTAAAAAACCTGTGGTGAAAGGCGATTAGATTAATTAAACTGTAGGGCTGTATAACAAGCTGGCACACGACGCAGCCAGTGAAATCGCTCTATTACAACTCGTGTCGCAGGCCCAACTACTGTGGTAAAGGATACTGATAGTGAGGCCAGGTAATAAACTGTGAGGCTGTATAAAACTGGGAGGCTGTAATAAACTGGGAGGCACAGCAGCCAGTGAACCTTTCTGACCGCTCGTACTAAACTGAGACTTAAAGGAGAGGTAAGAGTCAGCACAGCAGCAGTGGAACCTTTCCTGACCGCCAACTGGTAAACTGTGAGGATAAAATCTGGGGACTGGTATACTGGGGAGTCTGTAATAAACTGTGAGTCTGTATGTAAACTTGTGAGCGCTGTATAAACTGTGAGGCTTGTATATAAACTGTGAGGCTGTAATAAACTGTGAGGCTGTATAAACTGTGAGGCTGTATAAACTGTGAGGCTGTATAAACTGTGAGGCTTATATACTGTGAGGCTGTATAAACTTGAGGTGTATAACTGTGAGCTGTATAAACTGTGAGCTATATAAACTGTGAGGCTGTATAAACTGTGAGGGGCTTAGTGATATACTGTGGGCTGTATAAACTGTGAGGCTGTATAAACTGTGAGGCGCTGTTATAAACTGTGAGCTGTAATAAACTGTAGGCTGTATAAACTGTGAGGCTGTATAAACTGTGAGGCTGTATCAGTACCAGCTGAAGGTGACCAAGGTTGCACGGTGGAGCTTTATCATGAAGCACGAGGCCATGTTGAAGAGTGTGGTTGTTACAGCGGAAAGGAAATTACTTCTCCTCTCCTCTCCTCTTCATCTTCTCTTCTTCCTCAGTCACACTGAGAGGCTCTGACACCCCTGTCTCCTCTCCTTACCACGCCCCGCAAAATTTTAAGGAACCCACACACATACGCACACTCGTGCACCATCACACACACACACACACACACACAAAAACCACGTATACACTCAAAAAATATTTGTGTGCGTATGCAAGGTGATGCACTAAAAACTCCTGTATAAATGGCATGCATTCAGTGAATGGACATTACCTTGTGTAACCTTGGGAACTGAGCATGATACTCAGGCTGCGTTGCTGGAATCCTAATGGAGTTTTGATCTACTATTGAAAAGTGGAACCTTTCTGACCCCCAAACTGGTAAAGGATATCTAATTCAGCACAGCAGCCAGTGAACCTTTCTGACCCGCCAAACTGGTAAAGGATAACTAATTAGGAAGAGCAGCCAGTGGAACTCTTTCGTGAGCCCCCAAGCTGGTAAAGGATACTAATCAGGCACAGCAGCCAGTGAACCTTTCTGACCCCCAAACTGGTAAGGATACTAATCAGCACAGCAGCCAGTGAACCTTTCTGACCCCCAAACTGGTAAAGGATACTAATCAGCACAGCAGCTCAGTGAACCTTTCTGACCCCCAAACTGGTAAAGGATACTAATCAGCCAGAGCAGCCAGTGAACCTTTCTGACCCCCAAACTGGTAAAGGATACTAATCAGCACAGCAGCCAGTGAACCTTTCTGACCCCCAAACTGGTAAAGGATACTAATCAGCAAAGCAGCCAGTGAACCTTTCTGACCCCAAACTGGTAAAGGATACTAAATGCAGACAGAGCCAGTGAACCTTTCTGACCCCCAAACTGTAAAGGATACTAATCAGCACAAGCAGCCAGTGAACCTTTCTGACCCCCAAACTGGTAAAGGATACTAATCAGCACAGCAAGCCAGTGAGACCTTTCATGATCCCCCAAACTGGTAAAGGATACTAATCAGCACAGCAGCCAGTGAACCTTTCTGGACCGCCCAAACTGGTAAAGGAACTAATTCAAGCAGCAGCAGCAGTGAAGGCCTTGTTCTGAACCCCCAAACTGGTAAAGGATACTAATCAGCACAGCAGCCAGTGAACCTTTCTGACCCCCAAACTGGTAAAGGATACTAATCAGCACAGCAGCCAGTGAACCTTTAAAGAGTCAGAGAATAACTAATCATCTTTGGTCCTTGAAAAGGGCCTTTTAAAACCTTGTTTATTCTAATTAAAAGGACTCTACCACACACACACCGTACAGAATGCACACGCTTCAGATGCTAAAGGAAAGCAGATGGTCAACAACTGCCAAGAGAAACATTATAATAAGGAGTCTAACCATCAGTATTGCAGCAAATGCACAATATCTACAGTGTGCCTTCGGAAGGTATTGAGGCCCCTTGACTTTTTCCACATTMTGTTACGTTACAGCCGTATTCTAAAAMGGATTCAATTGTATTTTCCCTCATAAATATACACACAGTACCCCATAACGACAAAGCAAAAACAGGTTTTTATAAATGTTTGCACCTTTATTACAAATAAAAAACTGAAATATCAAATTTACATAAGTATTCAGACCCATTACTCAGTACTTTGTTGAAGCACCTTTGGCAGCGATTACAGCATTGAGTCTTCTTGGGTATCACGCTACAAGCTTGGCACACCTGTTTTTGGGGAGTTTCTCCCATTCTTTTCCGCAGATCCTCTCAAGCTCTGTCAGGTTGGATGGGGAACTTCGCTGCACAGCTACTTTCAGGTCTCCAGAGATATTCGATCGTGTTCAAGTCCGGGCTCTGTCTGGGGCACTCATAGACATTCAGAGACCGAAGCCACTCCTGCGTTGTCTTGGCTGTATGCTTAGGGTCGTTGTCCTGTTGGAAGGTGAACCTTCGCCCCAGTCTGAGGTCCTGAGTGCTCTGGAGTAGATTTTCATCAAGGATCTCTCTGAACTTTGCTCCGTTCCGATCCTGACTAGTCTCCCCGTCCCTGCCGCTGAAAAACATCACCACAGCATGATGCTGTCGCCACCATGCTTCACCTTTAAAATAAAATAAAATTGTATTGGTCACATGCGCCGAATACAACAGGTCTAAGTAGACCTTACAGAGAAATGCTTACTTACGAGCCCCGAACCAACAATGCAGTTTCCAAAAAATACAGATATAAAGAGATAAAAGTTACAAGTAATTAAAGAGCAGCAGCGAAAAACAATAGCAAAACTATATACAGGGGGGAACCGATGCAGAGTCAGTGTGCGGGGGCACCGGTAGTTGAGGTAGTATGCACATGTAGGTAGAGTTATTAAAGTGACTATGCATAGATGACAACAGAGAGTAGCAGTGGTGTAAAGAGAGGGTGAGGGGGGGCAKTGCAAATAGTCTGGGTAGCCATTTGACTAGATGTTCAGGAGTCTTATGGTTTGGGGGTAGAAGCTGTTTAGAAGCCTCTTGGACCTAGACTTGGTGCTCTGGTACCGCTTGCAGTGCGGTAGAAGAGAGAACAGTCTATGACTAGGGTGGCTGGAGTAGGGCCTTCGTCTGACACCTCCTGGTATAGAGGTCCTGATGTACTGGGCCGTTCGCACTACCCTCTGTAGTGCCTTGCGGTCGGAGGCCGAGCAGTTGCCATACCAGGCAGTGATGCAACCAGTCAGGATGCTCTCGATCGTGCAGCTGTAGAACCTTTTGAGGATCTGAGGACCCATGCAAAATCTTTTCAGTCTCCTGAGGGGGAATAGGTTTTATCATGCCCTCTTCACGACTATCTTGGTGTGCTTGGACCATGTTAGTTTGTTGGTGATGTGGACACCAAGGAACTTGAAGCTCTCAACCTGCTCCACTGCAGCCCCGACGATGAGAATGGGGGCGTGCTCGGTCCTCTTTTTCCTGTAGTCCACAATTATCTCCGTTGTCTTGATCACGTTGAGGGAGAGGTTATTCTCCTGGCACCACACGGCCAGGTCACTGAACTCCTCCCTATATGCTGTCTCGTCATTGTCAGTCATCGGCAAATTTAATGATGGTATTGGAGTCATGCCTGGCCGTGCAGTCATGAGTGAACAGGGAGTACAGGAGGTCACTGAGCACGCACCCCTGAGGGGCCTCTGTGTTGAGGATCAGTGAGGTGGATTTGTTGTTACCTACCTTTACCACCTGGGGGCAGCCCGTCAGGAAGTCCAGGATCCAGTTGCAGAGGGAGAGATTTAGTCCCAGGGACCTTAGCTTATTGATGAGCTTTGAGGGCGCTATGGTGTTGACCACTGAGCTGTAGTCAATGAGATTGTGGATCTGTTGGGGCGGTATGGAAATTGGAGTGGTTCTAGGGTTTCTGGGATGATGGTGTTGATGTGAGCCATGACCAGCCTTTCAAGGCACTTCATGGCTACAGACGTGAGTGCTACGGGTCGAAAGTCGTTTAGGCAGGTTACCTTAGTGTTCTTGGACACAGTGACTATGGTGGTCTGCTTAAAACATGTTGGTATTACAGACTCGGACARGGAGAGATTGAAAATGTCAGTGAAGACACTTGCCAGTTGGTCAGCGTATTTTCGCAGTACATGCCCTGATAATCCGTCTGGCCCTGCGGCCTTGTGAACGTTGACTTGTTTAAAGGTCTTACTCACATCGGCTGCGGAGAGCGTGATCACACAGTCTTCCGGAACAGCTGGTGCTCTCATGCATGTTTCAGTGTTATTTGCCTCGAAGCAAGCATAGAAGTAGTTTAACTCGTCTGGTAGGCTCGTGTCACTGGGCAGCTCTCGGCTGTGCTTCCCTTTCCCTGTGCTTCCTTTTGTAGTCTTGCACCACCCTTGGGGATGGTGRCAGGTTTCCTCCAGACGTGACGCTTAGCATTCAAGCCAAAGAGTTAAATCTTGGTTTCATCAGACCAGAGAATCTTGTTTCAGAATCGTGAGTCTTAAGATGCCTTTTGGTAAACTCCAAGTGGGCTGTCATGTGCATTTTACTGAGGAGTGACTTCCGTCTGACCAATCTACCATAAAGGCCTGATTGGTGGAGTGCTGATTGCTCAGTTTGGCCGGGCAGCCAGCTCTAAGAAGAGTCTTGGTGGTGCCAAACTTCTTCCATTGAAGAATGATGACGGCCACTGTGTTCTTGGGGACCTTCAATMCTGCAAAAATGTTTTGGTACCCTTCCCCACATCTGTGCCTCGACACAATCCTGTCTCGGAGATTTACGGACAAGTCCTCCTACCTCATGGCTTGGTTTTTGCTCTGACATGCACTGTCAACCATGGGACCTTATATAGACAGGTGTGTATCTTCCAAATCATGTCCAATCAATTGAATATTACCATAGTTGGACTCCAATCAAGTTGTAGAAACATCTCAAGGATGATCAATGGAAACAGGATGCACCTGAGCTCAATTTCGAGTCTCATAGCAAAGGGTATTTCAGTTTTTTCCAAAAACCTGTTTTCGCTTTGTCATTATGGGGTATTGTGTGTAGATTGCTGAGGATTAAAAAAAAAAATGTTTTAATCCATTTTAGAATGAGACTGTAATGTAACAAAATGTGGAAAAGTCAACGGGTCTGAATACCATCCGAAGGCACTGTAGGGCAAAGGGCACATGGGCTCCTACACAGACCAACAAGAAGGGGGTCTGATACAACGAATACAGAGAAAGAGAAACAGACAGATCTAAGTAGGAGGGGTGAGAAAAGATTTGCAGATACGGTGAGAGATTGACTGAGCAAACGAGAGGGAGAGATGAGAGATTGACTGAGCAAACGAGAGGGAGAGATGAGAGATTGACTGAGCAAACGAGAGGGA
>NC_036842.1:89258286-89268203 GCF_002910315.2 Salvelinus sp. IW2-2015
TGAGCAAACGAGAGGGAGAGATGAGAGATTGACTGAGCAAACGAGGGAGAGATGAGAGATTGACTGAGCAAACGAGAGGGAGAGATGAGAGATTGCCAAGGAGGGTGAGGGAGAGAGAGAGGGCAAGAGTAAACGGGGAGGGTGAGCGAGAGATGAGAAAGAGGGATGGTGGGGGGGTCAAGAGGGGTCAAGAAAGACTGAGGGGGTAGGCAGAGAGAGGGCAAGAGAAATGGAGATGAGAGAGGTAGAACTGAGAAAGAGAGTGAGGAAGCTGTGCGAGGGAGGGATGAAGGGGAATCTGGCGTGTGTTGTGAGCAGTGAGCCTGGGGAGAAGAGAGTGAGGAGAGGTGTGTGAAGGGAAATCTGGCTGGCCTGCTCTGCTATGCTCTGCTCTCAGCCTGTCTCTGTCTCTGGACCAGTGGAGGGAGACCAGACCAGGCAGGCCGAGACCAGACCAGCCCCAGGCCAGGCAGACTGACTGGGGGCAATGCCAACTCCAGCCCCCCCCCCACCCTGTTCTCTTTCCTCTATCCTGTATCCACTCTCCATGCTCCCTGATCCAAATAAAGAACAGACACACCAGACCAGGCAGAAACTGTCTATCAGCCCTCCAGTCCCTTCTCTCTCCTCTCTCCCTTGTCCTCTCCTCTCACCAGGCCTTACTCCATGCCCTCTGATCCAGGTGACAGCACAGGAACAAAGAGGTGATATAATCCAACGGCCCCCACCGGCCTGGTGCCTGCTCCAAGAGAACAGACAGCAAAGCACACACTAAGGTTAATATTGAAAAATAATTTAGTAAATGTAAATTAAATGATTTACCTAATTTACTATACTGAAAATATTTTTGGGGACTGCCAAACTAACTAAAATAAAATAAAACCATCATAAATTATGTTTAGTTGAATCTGGCGGCTAAATACTGTCAGTAGATGGCAATGTTTCAAATAGGCCTAGCCTGTGCATCACTATAACTAGCTATCACTAGTCTGAGGGCGAGCGCGAAATATAGGCGTGAACTATAGGCGTGAACAATGGCGGCAGCAAAAGGTGAAGCCCTGCATGTGATTGTTTGCTGGAAAGGACAAAAGCAAATGTATTGTAGTGTCAGGAGATGGCAGCGTGTGTGGAACAGAGACAAGAGGGAAAAACCCAACCAACCTCAAAGTTCATCTGAACAGCGCCCACAAATAATCATACAAACAATTTCAGAACGAATACAAGGTGAGACAACACCCAGCTATTAGTAGCTGCATGGCAACAGCAACATCAGGACAATCAACTTCAGCACTTTGCATGAAAAGAGCAGAAACATGTGTCGACCTCATTCAAATGAGTTTTTTTAAAAACAGAAGAAGCACTGGTTAATTTATTCATCCTGTCTGGCAAGTCCACGAGACTGTGCTATGAGCCAGCCTTCAACCAAACACATGATCCCAAACGTAAAACTCCTGGCGTTGCTAGAGTAAACAGGGTGTTTGCCTTGCAAATGGATACAGCCACCCAGAAAGTTAAGGAGATTCTGAAAGAAGCATGAAAAATAACACTGTGTGTAGACGGATGGAGCAAGAATGGACTGACTTCTTCGTTCATGGGCATATCAGCCTGCTTCTATCACCCCTCCTCCAACAAGGCACAGCATACGCTGCTCAACCTCCATTGGATTTAGCATCCACACGCCAGAGAGGCAATTGACTGTACATTGGACGCATGGGACATTCCAGAGAAGATCCTACTATTCTTAATTGACAACGGGGCGAAAATAGTCAAGGCTATCAAGCTATTACAGAACAGGCAAGAGAATACCTGTGATCAACGACAACCATAACTGACCATAGCTTTGAACGGCGCCCCAGAAATGTCTGAATCTGAGTCGGGACTCAGACGATTATCCTTTTAAATCCAAGTCTCATTAAGATTGTTAATTAATTTAAACATATGACCAAACCTATGACCTGACCATCACCTTATGTATTACTGCCCCACAGTGGCAAGACGTGACATCCCCAAAAAACAAGCTATAGGCGTACAACACATAAATAGTTCCTCCCATGCATAAGGCTAGTTTCTGTCCCAAATACTAACACCAACACTGAAACTAAATAAGATAAAAATGAAATATAAATGATTTTATACAACAACAAAAAACAAATAATAAATCAATACCTGACCCYTGTTACATTTRGTCCCGGTCTTCCCTATSCATTTAACGCCCACTAACACACATACACCAAACTCTGGTTCTAAAATGGTGCATTTTATTAATTTTCTTGGATTTGAGAAATAAGTGTAGCCTAATAACACTAGAACGCTCAGTGATCGTCCTCTTTTAACGGAGGCCATCAAAACTGCTTTCAAAGGAGTGTTTTCCCTCAACTGCATTAGGATTGTCGTAGGCTACAGTGACTAGGAATGCATATTTCTCTCCCTGTGCGCCATTCACAATTTCAATGCACAGTGAGAGGAATATTATTTTCTCGTATAGAATGTGACAGGCTGAACAATTMAATAAGTCAACTATTCTACTATGGGGTTGTCTGATTTTGCTGTTGCTTAGACTAGTCATGTTGTTAGCTGTGGGAAATTAACCATTTTTTCATTAGATAATTCATATAGACTAATGAAAGGTAGCAGGTCTCAGCTCCGCCTGGCTCTCATTTGGATCATAGGTGCCGGGTCTCAGAACCGGGGGGACCCGGCCCAATATAACCCTTGCACACACCTACACTTACACCCACACACACACCTACACCCCCCKCKCKCACACACACACACTAGGCCTGTTTSCACAGAGAAACACACAGCCTTCCTTCTCTTTGTTGTGGATGAGACAGCATTTCAGCCTTCAGCTGTCCTAATGTCAACAACAGCAGGAGACTAGAACACTTGGAATGCAGAAGAATGCCAACGTGTTCCATTGTTCTTTTCACAATCAACCAGTTTCATTAACCATATCACAACCATATCACAACCAAAAAACCTGTCTTATGGAAGGAAGCAGCATCATTGTATTTCATTTCACTTAGACAGATGAAATAATACAAGTCTCCATCCGGATGGTCTCTATGGGTTGGCTTATAAGGAATAACTTTTGGGTTTAACTGTATGGGGCTTGACTGAATGGGGATTGGTGGTAAAATACAGAATAGAGCAATAGAAATACCAATCGACTATGTTCGAAAAGCTATGTCTGCGTCCCAAATGACACCCCATTCCCTAGACAGTGCACTACTTTTGACCAGAGCCCTATGGGCCRCTATGGGCCCTCTTCAAAAGTAGAGTACTAGACTGAGGAGTGTACTAATGGATTCCAATGTTTACCTCTCTAACCTTGTCAGATAACATTACAATATACATTTAACAATGGAAAAGCTATTCGATATCGATCAAACTCCCATTAGCACTTTGTATCAACCTTTTATAAGAAAACACTTGTAGTGGATTCCTTTAAAATGTCTTAAACAAAATGGATCTCAGTGCTCTCACTATCGCCATGGGTAAATGCACTGATAGTGCTACCAACTTCCATTAGATTAGTAGACTTTCCAAAGTCAGAAATGCAAAAGAGTGACTGGAAGTGTAAAGCATGAAAGCGGATGGGTGATGCAGCAGTATGTCCTACAGCTGTACATGTTAGAACACAAGTTTCAAAAGGGAGCTTGAATGTTTCAAAATAATGTATTCGGGGTGAATTTGGGGGCGTTTGTAAGTAACAATTGAGCTTTTCTTTACAAATCTGCATAGTTATTGTGGTTAATTTAACAGATAGTATAAGCTGAGAGGGCCATTGTCTTGTGAATAATACACCTGCCACTGCTTAAGAGACTAAATTAACATGACTTATTATTAAGTTATTACAAAGCCAGTAGGCCGATGCAGAAAGACTGAATAAAAGATGTCATCTCATCCCTGAGACAGACTAGTTCCAGGAACAGAAGAAGTTCCTACACTTGGATATTTTGAGAGACAAGGGGTATTTCGCAAAGGGTAATGGGATAGCTCTAAAGAACTTTGGCCACAATGTGCTGTAATAAGATTAGAAAAAAATGTCCTAGGTGACATCATCTGCCGAACCTTATTTCTGTCTCAATTAATCTAAGATAAAACAATAAATCTGTCAATAATGTTGACGTGTTTTTTGTGAGGTAGTCTTAGTCGCACCATTTTACATCTATGTGCTTCAACTGGCAGTATATCTGAAGATTGACAATGTACGTGAAAGCTAGCTTAAATTCCTCCAAGCGTGGCAACGAATGGAGATGCTGCTAACCAACCAGCTACCTTGTGCTGCACAGACAATTCTGAATGGTTCCACCAAAATCTAGCCAGGTAGCTAGCTACTGTTGTAGCTAACATTACTCAGAGTTTTCATGCTGCCTGTTCTGCCGCACGTCTGTGTAGTAGCCTCCTGAATCAGCTACTGCTGCGCTCAGCTGACCCAACATTGCAATGTAGTGAGCGTGGAAAAAAACATGCTGATCTAGAAACAGATTTCTGATAATATTAGCTCATACTTTTGGGGCAACATGTCTACAACTCGAGGGTAATTAAACAAGCCAAGCAAGCTGTTTACGTCAGTAAGGTAGAGCTAGCCAGCTAGGTATGTCAGTAAGATAGCTACAACAAGTTAGCTAAGGAGATCATCAAGTCGGACGAAGTGCTTGCACATCATTTTAGCAGGAGTAAGCCACCCTTTTGTTTTTATTTTCTGTCACAATAACAATTTAACGAGCTATTCTGACTATTTTATAGAGAATCAATGAGAGCGCAGTGATATCATAAATAAGGAACTATGTTTTCATATTTGAATGGCGGATGCTCGGGAATATAAAATGTTTTATATGAGTTCCACGACCTACAAGACAGGTCAGTTGAGGGATGAGCATCGTGCAGGAGTGACGCCATCTTACGGAAGACAATGCCACAGCCTAGACAACAAGGAAGTGAATCCATTTTCAGTGTCTCCCTTCAGAATCAGTTCATTAGCAGCTGCCTGCCATCACAGCAGTCTTTAGAGCTGTGCTAACAGCTAACAGTAGGCTACACCTCACACTGAGTTATGGAAAATGATCCACCGGAAAAGGACACCAAAGACAGCGAGACAAAAAGTCCACTGTCTGTGGTGGTAATGGAAAATAATGGCAAATACAACATTGTGCAACAAAAGTACATACATTTAGGGACAGTTTKCCAGATTAAGACTCATCCTGTAGGTAAACATATGTGAACATGAACGTGTCTGCTCAATCTCTCAGCTCTCGACATGACTGATGTGCAGGTGGCTGGCCATGTGAAGGGGAACCAAGGGAGACCGTTGAAAGCCTCTTGACTGTCAGAGTGAAGGATAAGCTGTCTGATAGGTTGAGCGGGCCAAGGCATTACAGCTCTCWGACTTCAGTCTGCCTGGCCTTGGTCTAAAGTCAGTTCTGGAGTGGCTCTTACCTCTGACAGGGCTAATAATGCCCTTTGGAACCCCTCTCCCTCTCTCTCCCTGAGTGGCGAATCACCACACACCTCCCTGACTCCAGCTTGCCTGGCCTTGGTGTAGAGTCAGGTCAGGTCTGGAGTGGCTCGGCTCAAATCAACCTGCCAGTGGTAATGCTACCCTTTCAAAACTGTCTCCTTCTTTCTCCTCGAGTGGTCAATTAGCCAATAAGAGCTCTGCCAGGAGATGTCCCAAGGCCTTTAGATTGCTGCTGGTAAGTACGTCCCCTACAGGAGCGGGCTGAGTAAATATTGTTCCACTTAGCTTGGTCTGAGGGGGTTGTAGAATGGCATCACAACAAGCCCTTTAGGCAAACAACCATAATAACCCCAAACAAGGGAGTCTTTTGAACTCACGCCAAACAAACACAACAGAGAACAGCTACAAGTCACAAAGAGGAGGCTAATCATTTAACTGAAGGGGTTTTGGTTACGCCTGCTAAGCAGTCTGTCGTCAT
Organism: Salvelinus sp. IW2-2015; assembly: GCF_002910315.2. Lineage (NCBI taxonomy): Eukaryota > Metazoa > Chordata > Actinopteri > Salmoniformes > Salmonidae > Salvelinus > Salvelinus sp. IW2-2015. The sequence goes on from NC_036842.1 coordinate 89,264,229, forward strand.
GTTGTTTCAGGGCTTTCAGCTCCTTGATTTGTTGACTGCNCAGGAGCACCTGGCATGGTTAGATCAATCTCAAATTAAATACATCCTTTTAATATTCCAAAAAATAAAAGTCTGCAACAACTGAGCTGAAGTAAAGTTAAGATCTTTGAAACAACTGTTTCAATGCAGACCTACTGTATTTGTGGGGGGTAATCTGAACAATCTGGTTTCATACACTGTCTAAGAATCCCTTTGGGAGAGAGTGATTAATAGATCAACCTGAAGGAAGAGCACAGAGCAGCAGGGCAAATGGCTGCTGAGGGCAGCACCTCTACTGTACAAAAATGACAGAATGTCATATGATGTTGGGCCATTGAAATATTGCGGGCTTCCTACTTTCAGAGAGGATTTTAAGTGGACAAAAGCTGAAATCCAAAGTTTCCTACACACTTATCTGTCTTCCTGTAAGGCTATAACTCCCTAAATGCTGACAGGCTCATTCTCTGCCATGGTAATCTCTGTATTCTCTCAACACAAAAAAAATCCCTTATAAGAAAATCCTGAATAGCCTGGATCAGCACTTTGGCATTGCATTTCCTCTCAACCACAGAGTGATCACAATACTTGACTGGGAGTTGCCTGGTCTATGCACCAAATGGGGGCCAATTCCCTATTTGGTACACTACTTTTGATCAGGGGTCCTGGTCAAAAGTAGTGCACTAAATAGGGAATAGGGTGCCATTTGGGACCGCAAACCCATTCTCCTTTGTGACCATGCACTCCCCTCTGGTTATTATAGAGTGAGAGAGTGAGAATCAAAAAGGGCCACACAGTGGTAAGCATCCTGACCCGGAGTGCCTTTCTCATGGCAAACAGGTTGAGATGGGCCCTGCTTTGTTCCGCTATAATACAGCATCTGCTTTATGGCATGGGGGGAAAAAATCCATTGTCCCCCTGGGATAGAGAATTGGACCGTTGATGTTGACCGTGGTTGACTATGGAGCGGCAGGGGCTTTGACCGTGACACCAGCTGGCTGGTGCTGGTGGGTGGTGGTCGACTCGACCGCCCTGCATACAGGTCCCCCAAAGCAGGGTCTGTGTTGGGGTATGAAGAGGCCCGCCAGATAATGGGAGCTCCATGGTCAAATGGCAAAAGGCCAATTGAAAATGTTAAATAACAAAGTGTTCAATAGAGAAAAGTATTCAAATGACAAGAGGCCATCTTTCTAGGATAAAATGAGTCTCCGCAGTATCATCGTTTTCTAAGCTTTTAGCCTGAAGCTGTTTCAACAGCTCAACCTGTTTAACAGTTGTCATAGGTCCACAGGTGGACAGAGAAACATTATATTTTATAGATACAGTACTGCAGGTGTTCACGACAGGCTATGTAACAGCAGTATCTAACAGGTCAGATGGGAATGAGTGACTACGCAGAGAGAGAGAAAGAGAGAGACAGAGAAGGAGAGAGAGAGAGAAAGAGGGTGAGAGAGGGAGGGGGGTAGCCTTGGTTAGCTATTACTTGTCCATTAAGCATTTAGAGCAGAGCAGGCCTTGCACTCTGTGACGCTATAGTGGTGAGAGCTATGGGGTGGGCCTCAGGTGTGATGGGTGGAGGGTCACGTGTGCTTTCGTTCGTCTATTGAGACATCCACTCACATCATGAAAAAGCACAGCAAGATATCAGGCGGTGTTTCTCTGTTCTAAGGAACCCACTCACGATTCTAAACAGCAACGATATCACGTGTTTCTGTTCTAATGAGACATCCACTCACATCTAAAAGCAGCAAATATCACGTGTCGGCTTTCTTCTAAAGTGAGACATCACTTCACATCTCTAAAAGCAGCAAGATATACGTGTGGTTTCTGTTCTAATGTAGACCACATCCACAACGATTCCTAAGTATCAGATAGCTATGCGTGTGATGGAGAGAGGGATGGATGGATGGATATAGATAATGGATAGAGGAGGGCTGGATGGTATCATGGATGTATGGTGTGATGAAGAGAGAGAGGTGAGATGGATATGATAATGGACAGGGAGGTGGATGGTATCAGGATGGTGGTGTGATGGAGAGAGGGATGGATGGATATAATAAGGACAGAGGAGGGCTGGATGGTATCATGGATGTATGGTGTGATGGGAGAGGGATGAGATAGATATAGATAATGGATAGGGAGGCTCGATGGTATCATGGGTGTATGGTGTGATGGAGAAGGATGGATGGATGGATATAGATAATGGATAGAAGGAGGGCTGGATGGTATCATGGATGTATGGTGTGATGGAGAGAGGGATGGATGGATGGATATAGATAATGGATAGAGAGGATGGCTGAATGGTTCATGGTAACCTGCACAACAAGACCACTTAATGATGCTCTGTTTACTGGACTGGATTAAACTTCCTATGAGTGACAACACTAATATATAGTGTCCACATGTAGCTAGCTAAACAGATGATTAGAAGACCAAGGGGTTACAGAGTCGTGTTTGACAGCATGCATGGACTCAGAGTCAGGGTCAACTTGAAATCCATTTTTTTATTTCAAGGATGAATTGAAATTCCATTTAAATGCAATTTTTCTTGCTGAATCCCGAGGGCTATTGATCACTGTTCATCTTCGGAGATCAATGGCAATAATGAATGATACAGCATAAGAGTAAGACTTTAAGCTGGATGCACTCAATATTTGTTTTTTTTGGCCAATTTTCTCTTTTCACCGTTCAAGTTTAAGCATATATTTATTATATATTCATTTAAAAACACCCTTGCTAAATGAAAATTGACAATTGTGTGCGAGAGTTTCTTTCTATATTTTTCATATTAATCGCTTGTCAGAGTCGCTGTTAAATTTAGCATCACAGAACACAGAAAGTGAGGTTGCTCTAGTTTGGCCAAGGAATACGTTAGAAAGGCATCCAATGGTTGATCCAATGTTATGTGAAAAAGTCACTTTTAAACCATGTTTACCCATGTCTATGTCTGCCATGTGTCTGTCTGATGCTTGATGTCTGTCTGAGTCTGTGCTTCTATGTCATGTCTGATGTCTGTCTGATGTCTGTCTGATGTCTGTCTGATGTCTGTCTTATGTCTGTCTGATGTCTGTCTGATGTCTGTCTGATGTCTGATGTCTGATGTCTGTCTGATGTCTGATGTCTGTCTTAGTTGTCTGATGTCTGATGTCTGTCTGTATGTCTGTCTGATGTCTGTCTGATGTCTGTCTGATGTCTGTCTGATGTCTGTCTCGATGTCTGATGTCTGTCTGATGTCTGTTCTGATGTCGTGTCTGATGTTCTGTCTTATGTCTGTCGATGTCTGTCTGATGTCTGTCTGATGTCTGTCTGATGTCTGTCTGATGTCGTCTGATGTCTGTCTGATCAGTGTCTGTCTGATGTCTATGTCGTGTCTGAAATGCTCTGATGTCTGGTTCTTGATGTCTGTCTAGTCTGTCATGTCGTCTGATGTTGCATGTCTGATGTCTGATTCTGCTGATGTCCTGTCTGTCTATTGTCTGATGTCTGTCTGATGTCTGTCTTGATGTCTGCTGAATGTCTGTCTGTAGTCTGTCTGATGTCTGTCTGATGTCTGTCTGAGTGTCTGTCTGCGATGTCTGTCTGATTCTGTCTGATGTCTGTACTGATGTCTGTCTGATGTCTGTCTTGATGTCTGATGTCTGTCTGATGTCTGTCTGATGTCTGTCTGATGTCTGTCTGATGCCTGTCTGATGTCTGTCTGATGTCATTTGGATGTCTGTGGTATGTCTGTCTATGATCTGTCTGAATGTCTGATGTCTGTTCTATGTCTGTCTATGTCTGTCTGATTGTCTGTCTGATGTCTGAATGTCTGTCTGATTTTCTGATGGCTTGGATGTCTGTCTATGTCTGTCTGATGCTGTTTCTGATGTCTGTCTGATTCTGTCTGATGTCTGTCTGACTATGTCTGTCTGAGTTGTCTGCTCTGAGTCTGTCTGATGTTCTGTCTGATGTCTAGGATCA
>NC_036842.1:89268228-89271462 GCF_002910315.2 Salvelinus sp. IW2-2015
GCGAGGGTTGAGGAGTGAGGATGGAGGGGGTGAGGTGGAGGGGTGAAGTGGGGGCAAGGGTGGGATTGTGAGGTGCGAGGAGGGTATGGTGGAGGGTGAGGGTGGGTGACGGTGAGGTGGATGTGGATGTGTGAAGGAGATAAAAAACAACGAATAGCACAAAAATAAATACAATAAAAACAAAGAAACAGAAAAAAAATAAACATAAGGAATAAACAACAAAAAAAAAAAAACAATATCACTAAAAACAAACAAACATAATAAAAACAAAACACAGGGAGGCCTGCATTACCGTGGAAGGACTGTTTTCCATTTTAAAAGCCAAGACCACAGTGGTTTGCTGGGTGAAATCCAACAATATATATTGAACTCATCTGTATTGTGATGCATAATACTCTAAATCTGCATGCTAAATGGTTTCCCTTCAGTGTTCAGTGTTGACTGGATGGAGGTAATGGATAGGGGAGGGCGTGACTGCGGATGAGTATATGGATGTATGGTGTGATGATGAGAGGATGGATGGATGGATATAGATAATGGACAGGGAGGGCTGGTGGCATGGTATTCATGGGATGTATGGTGTGATGGAGAGAGGATGGATGGATGGATATAGATAATGGATAGAGGAGGGCTGGATGGTATCATGGATGTATGGTGTGATGGAGAGAGGGATGATGGATGGAGATAGATAATGGACAGGGGAGGCTGGATGGTATCATGGATGGTGTGTGATGGAGGAGAGGATGGATGGATATAGATAATGGACAGAGGAGGGCTGGATGGTATCATGGATGTATGGTGTTATGATGGAGAGGGATGGATGGATGGATATAGATAATGGATAGGGAGGCTCGATGGTATCATGGAGTTATGGTGTGATGGAGAGAGGATGGATGGATGGATATAGATAATGGATAGAGGAGGCTGGATGGTATCATGATTATGGTGGGATGGAGAGAGGCGATGGATGGATGGATATAGATAATGATAGAGGAGGCTGAATGGTTCATGGTAACCTGCACAACAAGCCACTTAATGATGCTCTGTTTACTGGACTGGATTAAACTTCCTATGAGTGACAACACTAATTATATAGGGTCCACATGTAGCTAGCTAAACAGATGATTAGAAGACCAAGGGGTTACAGAGTCTGTGTTTGACAGCATGCATGGACTCAGGATCAGGGTCAACTTGAAATTCCATTTTTTATTTCAAGGAGTGAATTGAAATTCCATTTAAATGCAATTTCTTGCTGAATCCCGAGGCTATTGATCACTGTTCATCTTCGGAGATCAATGGCAATAATGGAAGAATGATACAGCATATAGAGTAAGACTCCATCTGATGCACTCTTTTGTTTTTTTTGGCCAATTTTCTCTTTTCACTCGTTCAAGTATAGCATATATTTATTATATATTCATTTAAAAACACCCTTTGCTAAATGAAAATTGACAATTGTGTGCGAGAGTTTCTTTCTATATTTTTCATATTAATCGCTTGTCAGAGTCGCTGTTAAATTTAGCATCACAGAACACAGCAAATGTGAGGTTGCTCTAGTGTTGGGGCCAAGGGAATACGTTAGAAAGGCATCCATGTTGATCCAATGTTATGTGAAAAAGTCACTTTTAATTACCTATTGTTTATGCCTGATGTTGATGGTCCTGTCTCTATGTCTGTCTGATGTCTGATGTCTGTCTGATGTTGTCTGATTGATTCTGTCTGATCTGATGCTGTCTGATGCTCTGTCATGATGTCTGTCTGATGTCTTTGTCTGTTTAGTCTGTCTGTGTCTGTCTGTGATGTCTGTTCTGATGTCTGTCTGATGTCTGTTCTGATGTCTGATGTTCTGTCTATGTCTGTCGGTCTGATGTCTGTCTGATGTCTGGTCTGATGGTCTGTGTCTGACTATGTCTGTCTGAATGTCTGTTCTGATGTCTGTCTGATGTCTGATGTCTGTCTAGTCTGTCTGATGTTCTGTCTGATGTCTGCTCTGATGTCTGTCTGATGTCTGTCTGATGTCTGATGTCTGATGTCTGTCTTGATGTCTGTCTGTGATGTCTGTCTGATGTCTGTCTGATGTCTGTCTGATGTCTGTCTGATGCTGCTGTGTCTGATGTCTGAGTCATGTCTGATGTCTGTCTTGATGTCTGATGTCTGTCTGATGTCTGTCTGATGTCTGTCTGATGTCTGTCTGATGTCTGTCTGAGTCTGTCTATGTCTGATGTCTGTCTGATGTCTGTCTGATGTCTGTCTGATGTCTGTCTGATGTCTGTTCTGATGTCTGGATGTCTGTCTGATGTCTGTCTGATGCTTTCTCTGTCTGTTCTGATGTCTGTCTGATGTCTGTCTGTATGTCTGTCTGATGATGTCAATCAAATTAGAGCACTACGACCATAGAAATAGAATGACATAGAATAGTCATTGTATTTCTATGGCTATGACTGGTCGGTGTCCAGCGTGGATCATCTGAAATAGAGGCTCTCTATTATGTTTCAAACTATTTATGTCCTATGCAATCCTGTGCAATTAGATATTCTAAATATAGAATGGGTGTCGTCACAGTGGTGCGTTAGACCACTGCACTGCATGGCTTTTGGGGCTCCCGAATGGCGCAGTGGTCTAAGACACTGCATCTCAGTGCAAGAGAGTATCTGGTTCAAATCCAGGTTACATCACATCCAGCTGTGATTGGGAGTCCCAGAAGGCGGTGCACAATTGGCCCAGCGTCGTCTGGGTTTGGCCAGGGTAGGCTGTAATTGTAAGAATTTGTTCTTAACTGACTTGCCTAGTTAAATAAAGGTTACATGTAATAATAATATCAAGGCTCTGTCATAGTGGTGCGTTAGACCACTGCTTTATCTAGGCTCCTCTGTCCCTCTCTCTCATTTATTTCTTTAGTCATCCATTTGGAATGAAATGAATCACTACAGCTGTCTGGGACACGCTGTTGCTTCCAACAATCCATTTTCACTGGAACCTTTCAAGTAGACAGAAAAACAACTTGAAATTAAATAGAATTAGGATGAAAACCAACTCAATAGTCTAAGATGAAAACCAACTCAATAGTCTAGGATGAAAACCAACTCAACAGACTAGGATGAAAACCAACTCAACAGACTAGGATGAAAACCAACTCAACAGACTAGGATGAAAACCAACTCACAACAGGTCTAGGTGAAAACCAACAAAATAGTCTAAGATGAAAACAACAAAAGTCTAGGATGAAAACCAACA
>NC_036842.1:89271827-89287123 GCF_002910315.2 Salvelinus sp. IW2-2015
GATGAAAACCAACAAAATAGTCTAAGATGAAAACCAACTCAATAGTCTAAGATGAAAACCAACTCAATAGTCTAAGATGAAAACCAACAAAATAGTCTAGGATGAAAACCAACTCAATAGTCTAGGATGAAAACCAACAAAATAGTCTAGGATGAAAACCAACTCAACAGACTAGGATGAAAACCAACTCAACAGACTAGGATGAAAACCAACTCAACAGTCTAGGATGAAAACCAACTCAACAGACTAGGATGCGGAAATATCGTAAAGCGACAACAGAAAAATCACCACAACGTACTTTTGAATCGATTAAGGCCAAAGACAAACAACTTACAAACAATCACTGATCTCATGAGAAAACTGGAAAGTATAAAAGAAATGCTAAAACATTTCTTATGCTTTTGGAATAGCTCCATAGCTTGAGTAAATATCAAAAAGGTTATGGTATATTAGAACACCACTGTGAAATAGGCAAGCTACAGCTCTATTACACACAGGAAAAGCAGAACACTTGGTAAGAGTCACATTGAGGTTTTTGTACACCAATAATAGCATGGACACTTGGAGGAGTGGTAGGGAGGGGACAGAGGGACATAGAATAGTGCTCCAGTGGGTGTATTGTTCCTATTATCAAAGAGTACACCAAAGAAAGCCATATTTCAGCCAGACAGTCTAGATTAGAATGGTGCACCCCGGTGAGACAGAGAGCAAGCTCCGGTCACTGCCTCCTCTATCCTTTCTCTCACCCCAACCTGACCCTCTCCTCAGCCTTCTCACCGCCACTACATAACATCTGTTAGAATAACACAAGCCTTTAAAGACCCAATTTGGGACATATACAACTGTCTTCATCCTTTAAATCACTATTTGATAGATCTTTGACCAGATCTAATGTGTTATATTCTCCTACATTAATTAAAAATTTCCACAAACTTCAAAGTGTTTCCTTTCAAATGGTACCAAGAATATGCATATCCTTGCTTCAGGTCCTGAGCTACAGGCAGTTAGATTTGGGTATATAACTTTAGGCGACATTTTTTTAAAAGGTCGGATCCTTTAAACAATGATGACCACAGTAAATACGTGTTCCTTTCAAAGTGACCCAGGGGGAAAAGTCAATAAAGTTGACAGGCAACACTGAAGATACTGACATCCTAAAGAAAGGCACTACATGATGGGTCCTAGTTACACTCAGAACTACAGTTGAGGATGGAAGATTTACATTTGTGAAGTAGTAATACCCCCTCCAGAAGAAACCCCAAACAGAGACAGCATCCTCAGTGTCTCCCTATTCACCTCATGGTGCTCTGGTTAAATGACTTAGATTTTTTATTTATCCTTTATGTATCCAGGTTAGTCTCATTGAGATCAAATCTAAATGTTCAAGAGAGACCTGATACAACCAGGACAACAGCAGGGGGGGGAACAATGTTTGAAACAAATATCATGCATACTGCAACAGCTTACATAGACACACCCTCAAAAACTATTTTTGGGGGATGTAGACACACACATCTCTAAGTCTACATCAAAGTGTGTGGATATTTCATCATTATCACACAAAAAACACACTAATGCACGTGTCATGGATTGTGCCCTTCTGGGGGAAAAAATGGACAAAACCTATATTTTGGTAAATCGTTGACCCGAAACTGTGACCAAAGTTTGGTTTTGATGATCTAAAAAACACCTGGTTGATGGTGACAGAGGCTGATAGAACCTGCAACTTCCATTACCCATGAAGCATTGGGAACCCGGCCAGGGGTTGGTGGAGTGATTTGCATGGTCTTGTGGTCCTGTGTCGCTCCGTTGGTAAGACTGTGGTGCTATCAACATCAATTGGTTGCGGATTCAGTTCCCGCAGGGATACCATAGGGCAACACATACTACAAACGACTGTGTTCACTTTGGATAAAAGCTAAGTGGCGTATAGCTATGTGGGAGGCCAAGGGGCTGCAGGAGGTGAGGTGGGAGCTGTTGTTTATCAGTCAGCCAGCAGTGGTGATTGCGGGGGCAGTCAGATTAGGGAAGCACAGCCCTGCTATCACTCTCTCCCAGGGTTTGGTTTGGGTATACGTGACGGGGTAATCCCGGGGTAGTTTGACTCGAGGCGCCAAACGCTTAATGGGATTTGAACATTGAAGATGGGCATGGAGAATCCAATCAGAGCCCCCATGTTGTGAACCTATTCCAATCTGCTTAGTAACTAACTAGCTATCAGGGAACCAGTCCTCTGTTTAAGCAGATGTAGGAAATAGGAATCACAGGAAATTTTGCCATGAATTTAAACATACACACATACTGTATATGCATTAAAAAGTTCTATGTACTGTATCGTAAGTCTTAGCTTCAGGCTTTACTTTTGGTCTAGATACAGTAGAATCAGAAGAAACTCAACAGTAATCCATTTATTATAATAGTATATACTCTGCGTGTTGAAACTATCCATGTATCCATGTTCCACAACTGAAACTGGAGGGCACTATCTCCAAAACATCTGATGAGTTGTGTTTCAGAGTGAACCAAACAGCATATATATCTCCCGTTATCACAGAAGGATGTGTCCTAAGTAAGACATCCATTTTAATAACAACCAGAGGAAAAGAGATCAGACAACTTGCTGAGGACATACAGTCTTTCTCTGGGACATACAGTTGTGTCTTTCTCTGGGACATAGAGTAGAGTCTTTCTCTGGGACATAGAGTAGAGTCTTTCTCTGGGACATACAGTCATGTCTTTCTCTGGGACATAGAGTAGAGTCTTTCTCTGGGACATACAGTTGTGTCTTTCTCTGGGACATACAGTTGTGTCTTTCTCTGGGACATACAGTCGTGTCTATCTCTGGGACATACAGTTGTGTCTTTCTCTGGGACATACAGTCGTGTCTATCTCTGGGACATACAGTTGTGTCTTTCTCTGGGACATACAGTAGAGTCCTTCTCTGGGACATACAGTCGTGTCTTTCTCTGGGACATACAGTAGTAGAGGGAGAGGAGGGATAGATAGGCCACGCTCCAAATGGCACCCTGTTCCCTAGACAGAGTAATGAATATTCCACTACATGGACTCCAGAGGGCTATCTTCTGCTGTTTTATCATCTCCTAAAGACAGCAACAAGGTTCCTGGGAAAGATAAAAGAGGACATTATTCCACTTTTTCCAGGGAGGGGGAGGGAGGGAGGGAGAGAGGGAGGGAGGGAGATTAAGGTGGAGACAGAAAGAGATGCAGAGAGAGACAGAGAGAGAGAGAGAGAACGCGAGGGACAGCGAGAGACGTAGAGAGCGAGAGAGACACACAGAGAGAGAGAGAGAGGAGAGAGAGAGAGGAGCACAGAGAGAGAGAACAAGAGAGAGAGAGAGAGACACAGACAGAGAGAGAGCGAGAGAGAGAGAGAGAGAGAGAGAGAAGAGGAGAGAGAGAGAGAGAGAGAGAGGAGGAAGAGAGAGAAGAGAGAGAGAGAGAGAAAGAGGAGAAGAGAGAGAGAGAGAGAGAGAGAGAGAGAAAGAGAGAGAGAGAGAGAGAGAGAGAGAGAGAGACGAGAGGAGGAGAGAGAGACAGACAAAGAGACACAGAGAGAGAGAGACAAAGAGAGACAGAGAGACAGAGAGACACAGAGAGAGAGAGACAAAGAAAGACAAAGAGACAACAGAGAGAGAGAGACAGAGAAGACAGAGAGACAGAGAGAACAGAGAGAGAGAGACAAAAAAGAGGACAAGGGAGACAGAGAGAGGAGCGAGAACAGTTGGTGATGAAGATTAGACAGTAATCTGTTTCCAGAGAAGCAATTGCTGCTTTATCGTTGTGGCTCAGCTATAAACCAGATTTATAAAACAGGTTTTCCAATTAATTCTATAAGCCGCTCCAGATATCATCCCCTCAAAAGATTGCATGTAAGGGAAATGGAAGCACATTAAATATGCAGCCATAACATAGATGAGACAGGACAAAGAACTAGAGTAGCTCATTGAGCTCTCCTCAACACACCCACAATCCAGTCTGTTATTCTACAGCAGGACATTTGATTGAGGGTTTCCCTATGACCTCACTGCGGACTTTAGTATATACAGTTGAAGTCGGAGTTTACGTACACTTAGGTTGCAGTCATTAAAACTTGTTTTTCACCCACACAAAATTTCTTGTTAACAAACTATTGTTTTGGCAAGTCGGTTAGGACATCTACTTTGTGCATGACACAATAATTTTTCCAACATTGTTTAACAGACGATTATTTCACTTATAATTCACTGTATCACAATTCCAGTGGGTCAGAAGTTTTACATACATAAGTTGATGTGCATGTAAACAGCTTGGAAAATTCCAGAAAATGATGTCATCGCTTTAGAGCTTCTGATAGGCTATTGACATAATTTTTAGTCAATTGGAGGTGTACCTGTGGATGTATTTCAAGGCCTACCTTCAAACTCAGTGCCTCTGTTTGACATCATGGGAAAATCAAAAGAAATCAGTCAAGACCTCAGAAAAAAAATTTGTAGACCTCCACAGTCTGGTTCATTCTTGGGAGCAATTTCCAAACTCCTGAAGGTACCACGTTCATCTGTACAAACAATAGTATGCAAAGTATAAACACCATGGGACCACGCAGCCATCATACCGCTCAGGAAGGAGACGCGTTCTGTCTCCTAGAGATGAACGTACTTTGGTGAGAAAAGTGCATATCAGTACGAGAACAACAGCAAAGGACCTTGTGAAGATGCTGGAGGAAACAGGTACAAAAGTATCTATATCCACAGTAAAACGAGTCCTATATCGACATAACCTGAAAGGCCGCTCAGCAAGGAAGAAGCCACTGCTCCAAAACCGCAATAAAAAATCCAGACTACGGTTTGCAACTGCACATGGGGACAAAGATCGTACTTTTGGAGAAAAGTCCTCTGGTCTGATGAAACAAAAATAGAACTGTTTGGCCATAATGGCCATTGTTATGTTTGGAGGAAAAAGGGGGAGGCTTGCAAGCCCGAAGAACACCATCCCAACCGTGAAGCACGGGGGTGGAAGCATCATGTTGTGGGGTGCTTTGCTGCAGGAGGGACTGGTGCACTTCACAAAATAGATGGCATCATGAGGAGGTAAAATTACGTGGATATATTGAAGCAACATCTCAAGACATCAGTCAGGAAGTTGAAGTGGGTCTGGGTCGCAAATGGGTCTGGGTCGCAAATGGGTCTTCCAAATGGACAATGACTCCAAGCATACTTCCAAAGTTGTGGCAAAATGGCTTAAGGACAACAAAGTCAAGGTATTGGAGTGGCCATCACAAAGCCCTGACCTCAATCCTATAGAAAATGTGTGGGCGGCAGAACTGAAAAAGCGTGTGTGAGCAAGGAGGCTTGCTACCAAATTCTAATTGAGTGTATGTAAACTTCTGACCCACTGGGAATGTGATGAAAGAAATAAAAGCTGAAATAAATAATTCTCTTTATTATTATTCTGACATTTCACATTCTTAAAATAAAGTGGTGATCCTAACTGACCTAAAACAGGGATTTTTTACTAGGATAAATGTCAGGAATTGTGAAAACTGAGTTAAAATGTATTTGGGTAAGGTGTATGTAAACTTCCGACTTCAACTGTACTGTTAAATGTCCAACATCATTGAAGATCCGACTTCACTCTCAATGACCCATTGTCACAAATGGACAAAGAAAAAATAAATCCTGAAAGTGGTGTATTTGTCCTCCAGAGGTGACATTGGGCGGCGTGCACTCTGTCATGCAGCAAGTCCTTTGAGTAACACGTCTGCAATGGTATCTCCTCTCAAAGTGTTACGGGTGTGTACTGGAGGCAAAGTCAGGTGCAGGATACCAGAGTGTAGTTAACAGGCTCACTTTTAATTCCGGTCCAAACGAAAGCACAGAATTACATACAACGTGCCCAAAACACGGAACATAAACAAAAGTCTGGCGCGTAACAAAACACACATAACATCAAAACAACGATGGCTAGAAAACCGGTGACGTCGATCGCCGAAAGCCGCCCGAACAAGGAGAGGAGCCGACATCGGCGAAAGTCGTGACACAAAGAGAGTTCTGAATATAGGATCAGTTTAGCCTTTTAGATCATAATGAATATGATTATATGGACAGAAGGGACCTGATCCTAGATCAGCACTTCTATTCTGAGATGTTTTTTTGAATATATTGCCAGTGTCCTGTGGGACCAGGGAGCTGGACCAGAGAGGCCCCTTGAACCAGCCAACCTCCAAGGCATGTTGTCCATTGGATCTGGTTAAAACTGGAATCTATTCCTTTCGACCTCGGCCAGGACTCAGATATCACAGCTGACCAACGGAGGGATGGAGGCTAATGACCATGGAGAACCATGGAGAACATAATGGTTAATAACTAACTCATATGGCATTCATTTTGTGTGGTATGGATATTTTCTTTTCACACCGTCCTTTTCAGCACGGTTCCAGCAACTATGATGGATGCGTAACCAGGCCAGCTCAGTATAGCTTGGTTTGGCTCGGCTCAGTAACACGAAAAGCCCTTAATGCATCGTCCACCTCTGTCTCGAATCTGGCTCTTGCCCAGAATTGACCCCTAATTTAGAGCTGTAAAATTTCATAGCGTCTGACCGGATCACAAGGGCACATTGAAATGACTTCCAACCTACATACCAGACAGACAGATAAGCCCTGGTGCCCCAGACAGAACTCTCTGCCACACTCGCCATTTGATTGGGTTATCAGCCCAGCAGATAAATGACATCGCCACACTACCCTCCATCCTCTCCTCTTCACTGCTGGGGCCAGAGCAGGGAATTATCTTAGTGACAATGACGTTCTTTCAGAGCCACCAAAGAACCAATCTGAGCTGAGAAGCTGAGAGGGAAGGAAGAGGACTAGAGACACAGAGGAAAGAGATCCCAATGATTGCTGTTCCACTGTAGTGTGTTTGATCTAAATTGCTCTGGCGTAGGAATGTATTCCAGTCAACTGGCTGTGTCGCCGTGGCTGTTGTCGCCGTGACTGTTGTCGCCGTGGCTGTTGTCGCCGTGGCTGTTGTAGGACAGGGAAGGAGGGCTGTTGTAAGACAGGGAGGGAGGGCTGTTGAAAGACAGGGAGGGAGGGCTGTTGTAAGACAGGGAGGGAGGGCTGTTGAAGGACAGGGAGGGAGGGCTGTTGAAGGACAGGCGGAGAGGAGGGCGTTGAGCAGGACAGGGAGGAGGGCTGCTTGATAGGACAGGGAGGAGGTGATGTAGACGGGAGGGGGCTGTTTGGTAGGACAGGGGGGGGCTGTTGTGGGACCAGGGAGGGGGCTGGTGGGGACAGGAGAGGAAGGGTGTTGCAGGCAAGGAGGCGAGGGGACTGTTAGAAGGAAGAGGGGGGCGTTGAGGACGGTGCGAGGAGGGGCTGTTGAAGGACAGGGAGGAAGGGCTGTTGAAGGACAGGGAGGGAGGGCTGTTGAAGGATATGTAAGGAGGGCTGTTGTAGGACAGGGAGGGAGGGCTGTTGAAGAACAGAAAGAGAGGGATGTTGTCCTCTTGGTGTTGATTATCTTGTAGTGTTTTTATTCATGAGGTGGTTTTCTCAGATAAAGAGAAGAAGGATGTAGAAGAATAGAAGAAGAATATAGAACAGACAACATTACCTCTATTATTATCATCCCTGCTAGGCTAAAGATTACTTGTATACAGGCTTGGTACTTCAGGGAAACATCCAACATTTCCAAAAAAAACAAATCATTTAAATGACGTCCCAATCCTCATGTGTGGATTATGTAATCTATACACAGTATTAATTATTAAAATCTAATATAATGAGATGACAAGTACATCCCAATTACTGTACGCGTAGTCAGAATTTTGGGATTACACTTCTAAATATTAAGGCTGCAATATGTAACTTTATGGGTAACCCGACCAAATTCACATAGAAATGTGAGTTATAGATCTGTCATTCTCATTGAAAGCAAGTCTAAGATGCGGTAAATATGTTCTATGTGCAATATTTCGATGCTACCCATTCTTAAACTTAGTTCTTTTTCGATTTTTCAGCTTCAAAAATATGAAAATACTAAACTCAGCAAAAAAATAAATGTCCCTTTTTCAAGACCCTGTCTTTCAAAGATAATTCGTAAAAATCCAAATAACTTCACAGATCTTCATTGTAAAGGGTTTAAACACTGTTTCCCATGCTTGTTCAATGAACCATAAACAATTAATGAACATGTGGAATGGTCGTTAAGACACTAACAGCTTACAGACGGTAGGCAATTAAGGTCACAGTTATGAAAACATAGGACACTAAAGAGGTCTTTCTACTGACTCTGAAAAACACCAAAAGAAAGATGCCCAGGGTCCCTGCTCATCTGCATGAACGTACCTGAGGCATGCTGCAAGGAGGCATGAGGACTGCAGATGTGGCCAGGTCAGATTTGCATTTATCGTCGAAGGAATGAGCGTTACACCGAGGCCTGTACTCTGGGGTGGGATCGATTTGGAGGTGGAGGGTTCGTCATGGTCTGGGGCGGTGTGTCACAGCATTATCGGACTGAGCTTGTTGTCATTGCAGGCAATCTCAACGCTGTGCGTTACAGGGAAGACATCCTCCTCCCTCATGTGGTACCCTTCCTGCAGGCTCATCCTGACATGACCCTCCAGCATGACAATGCCACCAGCTATACTGCTCGTTCTGTGTGTGATTACCTGCAAGACAGGAATGTCAGTGTTCTGCCATGGTCAGCGAAGAGCCCGGATCTCAATCCCATTGAGCACATCTGGGACCTGTTGGATCGGAGGGTGAGGACTAGGGCCATTCCTCCCAGAAATGTCAGAGAACTTGCAGGTGTCTTGGTGGAAGAGTGGGGTAACATCTCACAGCAAGAACTGAAAAATCTGGTGCAGGCCATGAGGAGGAGATGCACTGCAGTACTTAATGCAGCTGGTGGCCACACCAGATACTGACTGTTACTTTTGATTTTGACCCCATATTTGTTCAGGGACACATTATTCCATTTCTGTTAGTCACATGTCTGTGGAACTTGTTCAGTTTATGTCTCAATTGTTGAATCTTGTTATGTTCATACAAATATTTACACATGTTAAGTTTGCTGAAAATAAACGCANAAGACAGGAATGTCAGTGTTCTGCCATGGTCAGCGAAGAGCCCGGATCTCAATCCCATTGAGCACATCTGGGACCTGTTGGATCGGAGGGTGAGGACTAGGGCCATTCCTCCCAGAAATGTCAGAGAACTTGCAGGTGTCTTGGTGGAAGAGTGGGGTAACATCTCACAGCAAGAACTGAAAAATCTGGTGCAGGCCATGAGGAGGAGATGCACTGCAGTACTTAATGCAGCTGGTGGCCACACCAGATACTGACTGTTACTTTTGATTTTGACCCCATATTTGTTCAGGGACACATTATTCCATTTCTGTTAGTCACATGTCTGTGGAACTTGTTCAGTTTATGTCTCAATTGTTGAATCTTGTTATGTTCATACAAATATTTACACATGTTAAGTTTGCTGAAAATAAACGCAATTGACAGTGAGAGGACGTTTCTTTTTTTGCTGTTTATATTTTTGGTTATTAAAAAGATATTTCACTATACCTCCCTAGATGGTATAATGATTATCTACACAGTTTTTTGTCACATAAACTGAAAATAGGTAAACAATTCGAATTTTAGCAAACAGGAAACGGCGGAGCTGCATAGTGCACCTTTAATACATCAAGTTGTAAACAGTTCTCTCCGGGATAGTAAAAACAACATTCCTAATGCCAGCTCTACTCTCTGCCTCTTCTTTTTCTCTCTATCCTTTCTCTTCTTTCCAGTCACTAACTGCTACAGGCTTGGAGTTGGTAGGTATGCTGGTAAATGTCCAATCTTTTTTAAATTAGAAAAACAAATACATATGGGAATATGGGATAAAATACACCAAGCTGTTAACAGTCCTCTTAGGCATAGAGAAAAACAACATTCCTGGTGCCAGCTCTACTCTCTCCCCCTTCTCCCTCCGCTGTCCTAACTGTGGCAGCACCCTCGCCTGAGAGAGAAGAATTCTCCATAGCTGACAGAATGCATCCCAGCAAACATGTCTAATGATAATTTTTCTGACGCTGGAGACGATTGGTACGTTTAAATGTTCCTCAACATGTGACCTGGGAATCTGGGTGTTCGATTGGGTGTGGTGAAAAAAAATGGGAGTGGCTTTACTGTGGGACAAATTTTTATGACTAATGGGTTTTTGACCTCAATCTTCTCAAATAATTTTGAAGCCCTGGGGACACAAAGATTATGGTGGGGTATGTATTAAGCTTTTAAACAACATGCGTACTACAGACAGGGATGAGAACAACAGGAAAACAGCATCCAGATCCAGCTTTGTTTTGAAGAAAGATCAAAAGGGACATGGACTGGAACATTTATCTGAGGTTGAATGGTGATGGAGGGATAGGAGAAAATCTCTGATAGATTCGCAGTAGGATTTGTTTATCATCCCATGTCTTTTGTCTCTTACCCCAAGGGGAGAATTTTCCCAGGTTTCCCGTGGCTGTGTTTGGGGGGTTTAGGGGATGAAAAAAAGAAAGAAAGAAGGAAGGAAGAAAAGCTCATTGGTTTCAGCAGCTTGCCAGCTATCCAATCATCCCAGTCGGATTAAGAGCCCTTCAGTAGCGGAGGCTGAGCCCTTGACATGGTCCCTAACCCTGGACCAGGGGGGCAGAGTGGAATGGACACACACACCACACACACACTGGTAAATTGTCAATCTTTTTTAATTAGAAAAACATACATATGGAATATGGATAAAATACCCAAGCTGTTAACAGTCCTCTTAGCATAGAGAAAAACAACATTCCTGGTGCCAGTCTACTCCTCCCCTTCTCCTCCGCTGTCCTAACTGTGGCAGCACCCTCGCCTGAGAGAGAGAATTCTCCATAGCTGACAGAAGCATCCCAGCAAACATGTCTATGATAATTTTTCTGACGCTGGAGACGATTGTACGTTAAATGTTCCCTCAACATGTGACCTGGGAATCTGGGTGTTCGATTGGGTGTGGTGAAAAAAATGGGAGTGGCTTTACTGTGGGACAAATTTTTATGATAATGGGTTTTGACCTCAATCTTCTCAATAATTTTGGAAGCCCTGGGGACACAAAGATTATGGTGGGGATGTATTAAGCTTTTAAACAACATGCGTACTACAGACAGGGATGAGAACAACAGGAAAACAGCATCCAGATCCAGCTTTGTTTTGAAGAAAGATCAAAAGGGACATGGACTGGAACATTTATCTGAGGTTGAATGGTGATGGAGGGATAGGAGAAAATCTCTGATAGATTCGCGTAGGATTTGTTTATCATCCCATGTCTTTTTTCCTCTTACCCCAAGGGGAGAATTTTCCCAGGTTTCCCGTGGCTGTGTTTTGGGGGTTTAGGGGATGAAAAAAAGAAGAAGAGAGAAGGAAGAAAGCTCATTGGTTTCAGCAGCTTGCCAGCTATCCAATCATCCCAGTCGGATTAAGCCCCTTCAGTAGCGGAGGCTGAGCCCTTGACATGGTCCCTAACCTGGACCAGGGGGGCAGAGTGGAATGGACACACACACCACACACACACACTCTGGGGGGGGGGGGGGCTGGTGGGTGTAAAAGGCAGTGGTATTAGAGAACCAGGACCTAAATGAGTCACAAGGGTCAGTCGACCCCCTGAACCATAGCAAATCCACTTTGTCACCTTATTCACGAGCTGACAGCTAAGTGTCTACCGACATCTTGTTACATCAATCAGTGTTGCATGTGATGGGTCTAGGAGGATGAAACGAATCCTCTTATTCAACCTTTATTTCACCAGGTTGTCCCATTGAGGTCAGGTTTTAGAAATACTTATTTTTCAAGAGATGAAGCTGAGCTGAGCTCTCTTCTGCTGCTTATGCCACAAACTCCACACAGTGATGCGGTGTAATGTTCCACATAGTGCAGGGTTCCTCAACTGGTGGCCGGCGGGTCACATTTGCCCGCGGGTGATTTATTTGGGTCCCCATGTTTTATTAATTATTATTGTTTTATTTTTTATAATTTTATTGTTGGACATAAATACTTAAAACACCAGGAAATCAGCTCCAAGTGATTTAATGTTGGAAATCTGGTTCCCAACGATTTCCACGCATAATAAAGAGAACATGTGATCATACACAAATGTAAGCAAGTTTGAAATGATTATGTTTTAGTCAAATATTATATCTGTTTGGGCTTCTTGCGGTCAATTTGCAGTGTATACATTATTAGTCATTATGTTCCCGGTCCCCGACCATCCGCTCAAGAAAAAATAAATAAATCACCTCGCGGCTGAATATAGTTGATGATACCTGTCATAGTTTACACCCAGTGGTAATATAACATCCATTCAATAAGAGACAGAACCACAGAGCATGGCCGTGTGGAAAGAAGCCGTGGCCAGTGGGTTTAATGTACTCCTATTTTGGCAGGACAGGCTCTTTAAATCTCAGACATGAAAAGCGGGTTAAGAGCTGTGGTGGCATATTTGCTGAGCAATTAGACAACACAAATGGGCCAAGCCACTTACCAAAGAGAGGGGAGGAGGAGGGGGAGGTAGGGCGGAGGAAGGAGGGTGATGGGTTCTCTTAAGCCTATGCAAATCTAGGAAGAGAGGGAAGGTTCTCGTGAGCGTTCAAGTACACACTCTCTTTCCCAAGCTCCTACTTCCACAGCAATCATACTGCTAGGCGCTAAGGCAGCACTCTGACCTGTCTGTTCAATGGGCAGACTAGAGGACAGCGTCAGGCAGCTCCTGTGGCATTATTCCACTGTGACCCTCTTCAGAGCAAGTGCCCATTTCTTACAGACATCTGCCATCCATGCAGGATACTTGGCAAAAGCCTGGGGCGGGGGCTGAGGTTGGGGATGGGTGTAGGGCTGAGGTTGGGGATGGCAAAGGTGGGCGTGCGGTTGAGGTTTGGGCTGGGGCTGAGGTTGGGGCTGGGGCTGGGGCTGGGTTGGGGCTGGGGTGGGGCTGAGGTTGGGGCTGGGGTTAGGGCTGAGGTTGGGGTGGGGTTGGGGTGAGGTTGGGGATGGGGTTGGGGCTGGGGTGGGGCTGAGGTTGGGGCTGGGTGTGGGGCTGGGGTGGGCTGGGTTTGGGCTGGGGGGCTGAGGTTGGGCGAGGTTGGGGTTGGGGCTGAGGTTAGGGTTGGGGCTGAGGTTGGGATGGGGTTGGGCTGAGGTTGGGGTTGGGGCTGAGGTGGGGCTGAGGTTAGGGGTGGGCTGAGGTTGGGGGTTGGGCCTGAGGTTGGGGTTAGGGCTGAGGTTAGGGGTTGGGCTGAGGTTGGGGATGGGGTTGGGGCTGGAGGTGTAGGGGTTGGGGCTGAGGTTGGGGTGGGTTGGGGTGAGGTTGGGGATGGGGTTGGGGCTGAGGTTGGGGTTGGGGCAAGGGTTGGGGCTGGTAGCAAGGTTGGGGCTGGGGTTGAGGTTTGGGCTGGGGCTGGAGCTGAGGTTGGGCTGGGGCTGAGGTTGGGGCTGGGGCTGAGGTTGGGGATGGGGTTGGGGCTGAGGTTGGGGTTGGGGCTGAGGTTAGGGTTGGGGCTGAGGTTGGGGATGGGGCTGAGGTTGGGGATGGGTTGGGGCTGAGGTTAGGGGTTAGGCTGAGGTTAGGGGTTAGGGCTGAGGTTAGGGGTTGGGGCTGAGGCTGGGTTGGGGCTGAGGTAAGGGGTTGGGGCTGGAGGCTGGGGTTGGGGCTGAGGTTAGGGGTTGGGGCTGAGGTTGGGATGGGGTTGGGGCTGAGGTTAGGGTTGGGGCTGAGGTTGGGGATGGGTTGGGGCTGAGGTTGGGGATGGGGTTGGGGCTGAGGTTAGGGGTTAGGGCTGAGGTTAGGGGTTGGGGCTGAGGTTGGGGATGGGGTTGGGGCTGAGGTTAGGGGTTGGGGCTGAGGTTGGGGATGGGATGGGGTTGGGGCTGAGGTTGGGGATGGGTTTGGGGCTGAGGTTGGGGTTGGGGCTGGGGCTGAGGCTGAGGTGGGGCTGGGGCTGAGGTTGGGCTGGGGCTGGAGCTGAGGTTGGGCGGGGGCTGAGGTTGGGGCTGGGGCTGGAGGCTGAGGTGGGCTGGGCTGAGGTTGGGGCTGGGTTAGGGCTGAGGTTAGGGGTTGGGGTTGGGGTGAGGTTGGGGATGGGGTTGGGGCTGGGTGGGGCTGAGGTTGGGGCTGGGGTTGGGGTGGGGTGGGGCTGGGTTTGGGGCTGGGTTGGGGCTGAGGTTGGGGCTGAGGTTGGGGTTGGGGCTGAGGTTAGGGTTGGGCTGAGGTTGGGTGGGGTTGGGGCTGAGGTTGGGGATGGGGTTGGATGGGGTTGGGGATGGGGTTGGGGCTGAGGTTGGGTTTGGGGCTGAGGTTAGGGTTGGGGCTGAGGTTGGGGTGGGGGCGAGGTTAGGGTTGGGGCTGAGGTTGGGGATGGGTTGGGGCTGAGGTTGGGGTTGGGGCTGAGTTGGGGTTGGGGCTGAGGTTTAGGTTGGGCTGAGGTTGGGGTTGGGGCTGAGGTGGGTAGGGCTGAGGTTAGGGGTTGGGGCTGAGGTTGGGGATGGGGTTGGGGCTGAGGTTAGGGTTGGGGCTGAGGTTGGGGATGGGGTTGGGGCTGAGGTTGGGGATGGGGTTGGGGTGAGGTTGGGGTTGGGGCAAAGGTTGGGGCTGGTAGCAAGGTTGGGGCTGGGGTTGAGGTTTGGGCTGGGGCTGGGGCTGAGGTTGGGGCTGGGCTGAGGTTGGGGCTGGGGCTGAGGTTGGGGATGGGGTTGGGGCTGAGGTTGGGGTTGGGGCTGAGGTTAGGGGTTGGGGCTGAGTTGGGGATGGGCTGAGGTTGGGGATGGGGTTGGGCTGAGGTTAGGGGTTGGGCTGAGGTTAGGGGTTAGGCTGGGTTAGGGGTGGGCTGAGGTGGGGTGGGGTGAGGTTAGGGGTTGGGGCTGAGGCTGGGTGGGGTGAGGTTAGGGTTGGGCTGAGGTTGGGGGGGTTGGGGCTGTTAGGGGTTGGGGGAGGTTGGGGATGGGGTTGGGGCTGAGGTTGGGGATGGGTGTTGGGCTGAGGTTAGGGGTTAGGGCTGAGGGTTAGGGTTTGGGGCTGAGGTTGGGGATGGGTGTTGGGGCTGAGGTTAGGGTTGGGCTGAGTGGGGGATTGGGATGGGTTGGGGCTGAGGTGGGAGGTTTGGGGTGGTGGGGTTGGGCTGGGGCTGGAGGCTGAGGTTGGGCTGGGGCTGAGGTTGGGGCTGGGGCTGGAGGCTGAGGTTGGGGCTGGGGCTGAGGTTGGGGCTGGGGCTGGAGGCTGAGGTTGGGGCTGGGGCTGG
>NC_036842.1:89289224-89295722 GCF_002910315.2 Salvelinus sp. IW2-2015
TTGGAGGGGGGGGGGCTGGTGAGTGTAAAAAGGCAGTGGTATTAGAGAACCAGACACTAAATGAGTCACAAGGGTCAGTCGACCCCTGAACCATAGCAAATCCACTTTGTCACCTTTATTCACGAGCTGACAGCTAAGTGTCTACCGACATCTTTGTTACATCAATCAGTGTTGCATGTGATGGGCTAGGAGGATGAAACGAATCCTCTTATTCAACCTTTATTTCACCAGGTTGTCCCATTGAGGTCAGGTTTTAGAAAATACCTATTTTCAAGAGATGAAGCTGAGCTGAGCTCTCTTCTGCTGCTTATGCCACAAAACTCCACACAGTGATGCGGTGTAATGTTCCACATAGTGCAGGGTTCCTCGGTTGGGGCTGGGGCTAAGGTTGGGGCTGGCTATGGGCTGAGGTGGTTCTCCTCCACTATATAGGATATCTGATCTCTTCATACAAATATCCCGATCTTCTCTTCCAGCCAGTGGCCAGGCTTCTATTGTACCCCAGACTCCCTAGTCCCCAGCCCTAGCCCTGACCCAGCAGCACCCCCCTACTTCACAAGAAAGGCTCCAAGAACAACGGCCCAGCCAGTGGGGACGGGGCGAAAACAGACACCCTTTTGTTCCCCTTTCCACTTCTCAGCGTTCCACTGAGGAGCATGATGCATCACAGCTTCCACACCCCCCTCCTCTCATCCTCCTTTCCTTCTTCTTCTCCCCTCCTTTACAGTGGGTGGTAAAAAAGCAACTTGTGAGGAGGACACAGACAGACTCACAGACTAACAAGCACAGCCCCCCCATCACAGAGAATAAATTTGGTAACTCAGGTTTCGAAGAATGAATCCCCAAGTTAGCTAGCGGCCTAGAAGCTTAAGTGGTTTACGATAGGTTGTTGCAATCAAAGATGGCGGGTTAGCTTAACCTGACAACTTGGTCTCTAATGGAGGGGAGGGGGAGAGAACTTAGAACATAAAACCCACATCACATTCTATTATGCTCAGATTCCTACCCCCCCCCCCCCAACCACTTCAAAAGGAGGCTTTCTGCTAGTCGAAACCTAACAGTCCATTTGAACAGAAAAGAGCATCGCTTCGCCTTTCTTCTCACTGAGGAGTGTAATAACCGAACAAGGGGAGGGCGATAAAATTGTATCCTGGGGTAACCTTGAGCAATTGGGTCGGACGGCTATAATGGTGTAATAACCTGACATAATAATTCAGTCACAATGGGGATACTGCTGCTACTGCTGCAACTGCTATTACTGCTCCTACTGCTGCTGCTACTGCTGCTACTGCTGCTACTGCTATTACTGCTATTACTGCTGCTACTGCTGCTATTACTGCTCGCTGCTGGCTACTGCTGCTACTGCTGCTGCTAATATACTGCTGCTGCTACTGCTGCTACTGCTGCTCGCTATTACTGCTCCTACTGCTGCTGCTACTACTGTTCCACTGCTGCTGCTACTGCTACTGCTGCTACTGCTACTACTGCTCCTACTGCTGCTGCTACTGCTACTGCTTGCTGCTACTGCTGCTACGCTGCTATTGCTACTACTACTGCTACTGGTACTGCTACTACTACTGATGCTGCTGCTGCTACTCTGCTGCTACTGCTACTACTCCACTGCTACTACTGCTACTACAGCTGCTACTGCTGCTGCTACTGCACTACTGCTACTCTACTACCACTGCTACTACTGCTACTACTACTGCTACTACTGCTACTACCACTGCTACTGCTACCGCTCCTGCTACTGCTGTTATACTTGCAACTACTGCTGCTACTACTACTACCACTGCTACTACTGCTACTACTGCTGCTGCTCCTACTATTGCTGATACTGCTACACTGCTGCTACTGCTGCTACTGCTGCTACTATTGCTGCTACTGCTACTGCTGTTGCTACTACTACTGCTGCTACTACTGCTGCTACTGCTACTGCTGCTACTGCTACTACTGCTGCTACTGCTATCTGCCGCTACTACTACTACTGCTACTGCTACTACTGCTACTGCTACTGCTGCTACTACTGCTGCTGCTGCTGCTGCTGCTACTACTACTACTGCTACTGCTGCTACTACTATTATACTCTGCTACTACTTGCTACTATGATGCTGCTATTGCTGCTACTGCTGCTACTACTACTATTGCTACTACTATGCTGCTACTACTACTGCTGCTACTGCTACTATTGCTACTACTATACTGCTGCTGCTACTACTACTGCTGCTACTGCTACTATTGCTACTACTACTACTGCTGCTACTACTGATGCTGCTACTGCTACTGCTGCTACTGCTGCTGCTACTGATACTACTACTACTACTGATACTGATACTACTACTACTATGATACTACTACTGCTACTACTACTGATACTACTACTACTACTGCTACTACTACTTCTACTGCTACTACTACTTCTACTACTACTTCTACTACTGCTGCTAATGCTGCTGCTACTACTACTACTGATGCTACTACTGCTACTACTGATACTACTACTACTATACTACTACTACTGATGCTACTACTGCTACGACTACTACTAATACTGCGCTACTACTACTACTGCTACTGCTACTACTGCTACTGCTACTGCTGCTACTACTGCTGCTGCTACTGCTGCTGCTGCTGCTGCTACTACTGCTATACTGATGCTGCTATTGCTGCTACTGCTGCTGCTGCTACTACTGCTACTACTACTATTGTACTACACTACTACTGCTGCTACTGCTACTATTGCTGCTACTGCTGCTACTGCTACTGCTTGCTGCTACTGATCTACTACTACTAACTGATACTGATACTACTACTGATACTACTACTGCTACTACTACTGATACTACTACTAGTACTACTACTACTGCTACTACTTCTATACTCTGCTGCTAATGCTGCTGCTACTACTATGATGCTGCTACTGCTACTGCTGCTCTGCTGCTTATGCTGCTGCTACTGCTGCTACTGCTACTGCTGCTGCTATTGATACTACTACTACTACTGATACTGATACTACTACTGATACTACTACTGCTACTACTACTGATACTACTACTAGTACTACTACTACTGCTACTACTTCTACTACTGCTGCTAATGCTGCTGCTACTACTACTGATACTACTACTACTACTACTACTGATGCTACTACTGCTACGACTTACTAATCTGCCGCTACTACTACTACTACTGCTACTGCTACTGCTGCTACTACTGATGCTGCTACTGCTTGCTTCTACTACTACTACTACTGCTACTACTGATGCTTGCTACTGCTGCTACTGCTGCTGCTGCTACTACTGCTACTATACTATTGCTACTACTACTGCTGTACTACTACTGCTGCTGACTGCTACTACTACTGCTACTACTGCTGCGCTACTACTACTACTACTAGTATACTACTACTCTAGTCTGCTATACTATACTGATGCTACTACTGCTACTACTGATACTATACTACTACTGATGCTATACTGCTACTATACTACTACTGCTACTACTATCTATGATGCTACTAACTGATACTACTACTACTGATATACTATACTTATTTACTATGCTGTTACTGATACTACTAATCTACTGACTACTATACTGATACTACTATACTGATCTACTACTGATACTACATACTATCTACTACTGTTACTACTACTACTGATCTACACTTGATACTACTACTACTGATACATGACTACAACTGATACACTACTAACTACTGCTACTACTAGCTATACTACGATATACGCTACTACTACTACTACTACTACTGATACTACTACTACTACTACTACTACTGATACTACTACTACTACTGATACTACTACTGCTACTGATACTACTACTACTACTGATACTACTACTGCTACTACTACTTCTACTACTACTGATACTACTGCTACTACTACTGATACTACTACTACTACTACTACTACTGGGGAGATCATAAAGCTGACTTACTGGCCAGTCCTGTTATGCCATCTAACCCTAACCCTAACCCTAACCCTAACCCTAACCCTAACCCTAGCAACCAAACAAAAGTTAATAAAAGGTATTAAAGAGCAAATTTATAACACTAGCATATATAACTTTGGGCTGCTACCACAGCTAGAAGGGACCAAGGCTGACCAGTGACTGACTGTTCACTCCTGTAGCCCTGCCATCTGTCCTAGCAACCAAACACTGTCCTGGCCTGAGATGCTTGACCACAGAGTCATATAACTAACTAGGTAATAAACACACATAGACCAAAACACTACTATATAAAACTAAGGAATAGACTTGAGACAGATAAAACATGAATGTATGCGAGACGAGCGCACATGGTTTTGGGATATTACACTTTGAATGAATATAGCTCCGGATATCGTACGTGTTTTCTGTCTGGAACAACGAGCCAAACAATATCCTGATACTTGATGTTGATGTAATGAAAGGTTACACAAGGAACCTTGAGAAGAATGCAGTGCTGTTTACAGCAACAGTGAGAGACGTCTAGCTAACAACCAAAATAGAATGTTTCTAGTCGAGACAATCATGTCTGAGTCAGTCCAGTATCACTCTGACATCACAATGCACGGATCAACTAACAATCGCCTCTTTTTCTAAGTCATCAGTCTTCATCCTTTCATGATAATTGATTCCAGGTCAATGATGTAAGCAACAACAGTTTGTGTGCAGCTGTGTGGAGAGAGAGGCGAGGGCTCACAGGAACCCGTCACTCCCCATTAGGACCAGTGGCTAACCAGGTGAGAAACTCTATTTGCACTCCCCAGCTTGCCACCACTCAGGTAGGGGTGTGTGTGTGTGTGTGTGTGTGTGTGTGTGTGTGTGTGTGTGNTGTGTGTGTGTGTGTGTGTGTGTGCAAGCCTGCCTATCTGTACCCAGTGGTGGAAAAAGTACCCAGTTGTCATACTTGAGTAAAAGTAAAGACCTTAACAGAAAATGACTCAAGTAAAAGTGAAAGTCACTCAGTAAAATACTACTTGAGTAAAAGTTTTAAAGCATTTGGTTTAAATGTATTTAAGTATCAAAAGTAAATGCACAGTGCATTCGGTAAGTATTCAGACTCCTTCACGTATTCCACATTTTGTTACATTACAGCCTTTTTCAAAAATGTATTATACAATACCCRCTCGACACTATCCTGTCTCGGAGCTCTATGGACAATTCCTTTGACCTCATGGCTTGGTTTTTGCTCTGAAATMCACTGTCAACTGAGGGACCTTATATAGACAAGTGTGTGCCTTTCCAAATGATGTCCAATCAATTGAATTTACCACAGGTGGACTCCAATAAAGTTGTGGAAACATCTCAAGGATGATCAATGGAAACAGAATGCACCTGAGCTCAATTTCGAGTCTCATAGCAAAGGGTCTGAATACTTATGTAAATAAGGAATTTCTACAAACCTGTTTTTGCTTTTTCATTATGGGGTATTGTGTGTAGATTGCAAATAAAACAAAAATATTTCATCCATTTTAGAATAAGGCTGTAACGTAACAAAATGTTGAAAAAGTCAAGGCATCTGAATACTTTCCGAAGGCACTGTAATTTCTAAAATACAGTGTACTTAAGTATCAAAAGTAAAAGGATAAATCTTTTAAATTCCTTAGACAGTATTAAGCAAACCAGGCAGCACCATTTTCTAGTTTTTATTTTATTTACGGAAAACCATGGGCACACTCCAACACTTATACATAATTAACAAACAAAGCATGTGTTTAGTGAGTCCGCCAGTTTAGAGGCAGAAGGGATGTGTGTGCCCCCTTTTTTTCAGGGGGAGGATCAGCTTTGATATTGCGGATAGACTGTTGCTTCCATCAATGTAATTGTCTGCAACATTTCCAATCCACCATATATTTTGGGGTAAATATATATATCTATATACATACATACATATACCCATTATATATATATATATAACATTTATACATATACACATTTATATACATACACATATATATAAACATTCATACATATACACTTTTTTTATTTTTTATATATACCTATATTATTCCCCACAAACCCTACACCCCTCCCCCAATTGGAGTAAACTAATAACCAATAACACTTAGGCTTCTACTTCAGTTTATACATCTTATACACATTTTACAGACACAATCTATTTTAAAATAGTTATATTTTGTTTGTTTTTAGTCCTTCCTCTATTTCTGATATCCATCCAGTATGATTCTATTTGTAACTGTGCTATTTCACAACATTTCTAAACCTATATACATTTTACAGACCCCGTATGTTTTAAATTGGTTATCTTGTTGTTATTAGTCCCACCCTTCAGCTCCATTCAACCCTCCCATCTATCTCTCAACACCATCCATTTTGGATTTCTATTTGCCATATATTTTTCTACTGTGCTGTGATGCTTCACAAAAGTAATGAACCTTTCTATTCTCATAGCTTCTAACGATTGTAATAATTATTATATTATTGATCGTTGACTTTTCAAATGACCCAGTATTGCTATCTGCAGCA
>NC_036842.1:89295996-89328692 GCF_002910315.2 Salvelinus sp. IW2-2015
TGTGTGTGTGTGTGTGTGTGTGTGGTGTGTGTGTGTGTGTGTGTGTGTGTGTGTGTGTGTGTGTGTGTGTGTGTGTGTGTGTGTGTGTGTGTGTGTGTGTGTGTGACCATGCACTTATCTTGATAAGTGCATGTATTGGAACCTTTCTTGTCCTGCTAAGCATTCAAAATGTAACGAGTACTTTTGGGTGTCAGGGAAAATGTAACGAGTACTTTTAGGTGTCAGGGAAAATGTATCGAGTAAAAAGTACATTCTTTTCATTACGAATGCAGTGAAGTAAAAATAGTCAAAAATATAAATAGTAAAGTACAGATACCCAACAAAACTACTTAAGTTGTACTTAAAAGTATGTTTACTTAAGTACTTTACACCACTGTCTGTACCCATGTATACATTTATTAAAATATCTGGCTTTTTCAGCTCCAGGTAACAGACAGACAGACTGACAGACAGACTGACAAAGACAGCCAAGCAGCAGAGAGACTAGAGAGAGGGGCATTCTTAACACTCGCACAGTGGTCCCCACAGAAATAAACAGAACGTAATATAGGGTCTGTGTCCCAAATGGTACACTACTCTCAACATAGTGCATAACTTTAGACGAGAGCCCTAGGATAGGTGGGTGTGTAATGGGGATAGGGTGTATTTGGGACACACCCTATGTGTCTCTATGGTGGTCCTCCTAATGAGACATCCATCTGGTCCCACAGCGACGAGGACAGGGGTGTGACAGAGACTCTGGACTAAAGCACTGTCACTGTGACGCCTGCCTGGCTCTGTGAGAGAACACAAGCAAGCGCTCTCACACACACACACACACACACCACACACACACCACACACACACACAACACACACACACACACACACACACACACACACACACACCACACACACACAACACACACACACACACACACACCACACACAGACAGACACCAGACCGTGTGACACTAATGGATGTACATGGGCCTCTCTTACTCCACTGTGGTTACTAACATCCGAACAGTAGACATTCAGATATTGCGAGGCAGACAGGCTATATTCAGATCATTGAGAGGCAGACAGGCTATATTCAGATCATTGAGAGGCAGACAGGCTACATTCAGATCATTGCGAGGCATACAGGCTACATTCAGATCATTGCGAGGCAGACAGGCTACATTCAGATCATTGAGAGGCAGACAGGCTATATTCAGATCATTGAGAGTGTACTTTCACTACCTGACTGACTAACTTGTGAGGACATACTGTAGTGTATTACTAAATAAGGTAATGTACTGTATATATCCTCAGCCAGTATGTAGACGCCCTTCAAATTTGTGAATTTGTGGAGACCACCTGAAAACCCCACCTCTTTTAAGGAATACCTAGGATAGGATAAAGTAATCCTTCTGACCCCCCCCCCCCCCCTTAAAAGATTTAGATGCACTATTGTAAAGTGGCTTAGTTCTAGGTAAATGTTGCAATTCTTCAGCCATTCCTGGACCTGTGACCAAAAACGAGCTACATATGGACAGTACCAAAATAAATGATCTAATGACTGCTTCCTCGCAGCATAATCTACAGAGCTGGGAACATTGTATCCCCCATATAACATTCTATTGGTTGCAATAATCTTGTATAATAATTTAAATTGAAAAATTCAAAGTTTTGAATTTGGCGTTGTTTTGCGTTTCAATTCATAAACCATCGAAAATCTCTTCCACCTTTCCAACAAGCCAGTTGGTCATATTTCTGCCCTGCTAGAGCAGCCAACTGTAAGTGTTGTTATTGTGAAGTGGAAATGTCGAGGAGCAACAACGGCTCAGCCGTGAAGTGGTAGGCCACACAAGCTCCCTGAACGGGATCGGCGAGTGCTGAAGCTCGTAGCATGTAAAAATTGTCTGTCCTCGGTTGCAACACTCACTACCGAGATCCGAAATGCCTCTATAAGAAATGTCAGCACGGAGACATCAGCTTCATGAAATGGGTTTCTGAGGCCGAGCAGAAACCCAGATCACCATGCGCAATGCCAAGTATCGGCTGGAGTGGTGTAAAGCTCACCGCCATTGGACTGGAGCAGTGGAAATGCGTTCTGTGGAGTGATGAATCATGCTTCACCATCTTGCAGTCCAACGGACGAATCTGGGATTTGGAATGAGATGTTCGACAAGCAGGTGTCCACATACTTTTGGTCATGTAGTGTACATCCAAAGAAAGCATCAGGAACTGCATGGTCAGAAGCAAAACTGTTTAGTTGACTACTCTGCCTTTACTAAACGGACACACATTTATTTAACCTTTATTTAACTAGGCAAGTCAGTTAAGAACAAATTCTTACACATGCATAAGTGTGATTCCATGATGTGATTCAATAGCTCCGAAGTGAACCATCTTGGCTCTAGAAATGAACCATCTTGGCTCTAGAAATGAACCATCTTGGTTGTAAGATCCATACACATTGTCCAGTCTCTGGGGAGGGGTAGTTGGTTCACAAGCTACCGCCTGGCAGACGACTGGCTGGAAATAAAGAATGAATCACTTCTCACAGAATTGTCTGCGTGTCACGACTTCCGCCGAAGTCGGTCCCTCTCCTTGTTCGGGCGGTGTTCGGCGGTCGACGTCACTGACCTTCTAGCCATCGCTGATCCATTTTTCATTTTCCATTGGTTTTGTCTTGTCTTCCTTCACACCTGGTTCCAATCCCATCAATTACATGTTGTTTCCCCTCATGTCCTTGTCGGTGATTGTTTGATTTTATGTTATGTGCAGTTATGCTCTGGTGTGCGAACGGGTTTTGAACCCACTTTTATTATTTTTGTATATTTTGGTTTTCGTAGTTTTGTGAGCACTTATTAAACGACTCCGTTTATACCAAGTTAATTCTCCTGCGCTTGACTTCCCTGCCACCAGCACGCACCCATTACACTGCGTGCTTCACCAGCCCACAAGGTGGAATAAGTGGCATTTTCCCATCGCTCTAAGGCAGGGTTCTCCAACCCTGTTCCTGGAGAGCTACCCTCCTGTAGGCTCCAACCCCAGTTGCAACTAACCTGGTGCAGCTGATCAACCAGCTAATTATTAGAATCAGGTGTGCTAGATTAGGGTTGGAGTTAAAACCTACAGGACGATAGCTCTCCAGGAACAGGGTTGGAGTTAAAACCTACAGGACGATAGCTCTCCAGGAACAGGGTTGGAGTTAAAACCTACAGGACGGTAGCTCTCCAGGAACAGGGWTGGAGTTAAAACCTACAGGACGGTAGCTCTCCAGGAACAGGGTTGGAGAGCCCTGCTCTAAGGACTGGCCACATCATTTGGCAACTAATATTGACTTGGTTCTGGTACCCCATGTATATAGCCAAGCTATCATTGACTTGGTTCTGGTACCCCATGTATATAGCCATTGTGTATTTATTATTATTATTATTATTATTGTTTTTTTGTTTTTTTTTACTATTTACTTATTTTTTTCTATTATTATTATTATAAAAATATATATATATTGCATTCTGCGTTGTTGGAAAAGCCCGTAAGTCAGCATTTCAGTACTCACTAGTCTACACCTGTTGTTCACGAAGCACGTGACAAATAAAACGTTGTTTGAATAGGTAATAAACAGACAGAAGGGCAGTTGTTCAACCATTTTTGTCTCTCTCTCAGAGTGAATGGATGACGGCATATGGTGGGTCAGGGAGTTATCTACTTGGGGAGATGAACAATAGTCTGCTTACACTGAATAAACATTCATAGAAAGTGTGTCACATTTAGAAGAGCCGGCTACAGACAATAAAACTTAGTCTTCATTATTAGTAATTAGCATTGTATTAATTGGACTGACGGAAAAGTGAAAGTGGCGGCGTGTTTGGGTGTGTGTTTGTTTTGGAGTGTTTGTGCATGCATCTGTGTGTGTGTGTCTGGAAAGTGAACGTGGTGCTTGTTTGTGTGTGTAGGGAAGAATGGGGAAAGGGTCATTGGATACATCATGAATGAATGGAGCTTGTCTGACAAGGGGAGCAGAGACAGAGTGGAAGAGGTTGGGTACATGGGTGGGAATGTAATTGCAGTAATGCATTTGTTCGGCTTGAATGTTAACGTCTCAAATAGCCTACACGACACATCTCCGGGGAATATTATAATGACATTTTTGTATTATAGTTACATTTTGAGAAAATAGAGTAACCTGTATATTGTTGTCAATTAAACGAAATAACAATTTGATTTGTACAATTATATTTTGAGAAATCGTATTATGTGTGACATTTCTCATGTGAAACACGTGACTTGATTTCGAACAACTGACAGGTCCAAATATGCTCCAATCACCAGAGTTATGTGCGTATAAACGTTTTACACATTACGCATTACATATTGGCCACTGCACTGCTCCGTCTCTCTCTCCGGTTATGTGATAACAAGGATTTGTGAAAACCTTCAGTGAAGGTAAATAACATGCCTGTCACATTTTGGGTAAAGTGTGAGTCGGGTTGACTCTATTATTTGATAACCAGCCATAGCCGACTAAATGAACAAATGATGCCAGGGCAAATCGAACACTTGCCAGCTGTCCACCGGACCAGCCACACAGATGCACACACATATGTACAGGGCTGTACACCTGTTTTGAGTAACATACCACATTTCTGTAGGTCTACCACACAAGATGTAGCCTAAATACTGTTCTCTGTCAATTTCTACACAGCGTGTCATTTCATTGCGTCCGGCAATTGAATGCGCCAAATTAGTTTTTGCATCCATCCCTTGTTCCCATSCATAAACTACTCAAGTGAATGACAGCGACATCCGACTCCGATCCTGTCTTTGGGTTGTTATGGCATAAAAACATGATTTACTCACCTAACCTGCAGTCTCTGTGGTGCACTCTCTCTTCCAGGTTCTTGCAGTAGGCTAGTAGACTGATATATTTCCCCTGTGTGTATTTTCGTTGGTGCTCGGTCCGTCGGTTGAGAGACTCGATCTCTCTATAACACCAGTTCACAATAGCGCATGAGCCGCGGCACCTTTAAAGCGCGCGCACTGCAGCGCCGCTGCCGACAGATGGTGGTTGAACACTGAATCATTTTGTCAAAATAGGTTTCCAAATTCAAAATATGTCCCGCTGTTACTGTCAACATCACAGATGGGGAACAGCTGTATGGGGTAAACGATCATGTAAGCTAAACTCATTTTACATGCTGCGTTTTATAAATGATTCCCTGTTACTATTGTTTTAATCCTCTTCTTGAAATTAGAGGGGTGAGTGAAGTGCTTTGCTATACTTTCACAATTTTTAAACTTTTGTTTGATTCATGCATACCGATGTATTATAATGGAAGTGCGCAAACAAAAACAACATTCACCATAAACAGAAAGTAAGATGAGGTTAATTCCTTCCCCTTCAGGCATAAACAGTAGGCCTATACATTTGTGCCTTTAAATGATTAAGTCTCCTAAGAAAAATGTTCTGAAACAGAATGCATCATATCACCAGCAGGAGTGAAGCTACAGTCTGATCCAAATGGTACCCTATTCCCTACATAGTGCACTACTTTAGACCAGAGCCCTATGATCCCTGGTCAAAAGTAGTGCACTATATAAGGAATAGGTTGCCATTTGGGACAAATCCTGACTCTGAGCTGCTTCCTAGCTGTTCAGCCATCAGCAGAACCTTTTAGGCTATCTAGTCCTAATGGCAGGGAGCACTAATGTCTCCATCACCTCCCATTGTAGCCTCCCATTGTCCTGCTGTCTCCCCTACCGTAGCCTCCCATTGTCCTGATGTCTCCCCTACTGTAGCATCTCATTGTCCTGCTGTCTCCCCTACCGTAGCCTCCCATTGTCCTGATGTCTCCTCTACTGTAGCCTCCCATTGTCCTGATGTCTCCTCTACTGTAGCCTGCCCATTGGTCCTGGGGGGGGGGGGGGGGGGGTGATGCTCCTCTCTGTAGCCTCCCGTTGTCCTGATGTCTCCTCTACTGTAGCCTCCCTTGTCCTGATGTCTCCTCTACGTACCTCCCATTGTCCTGATGTCTCCTCTACTGTAGCCTCCAGTTGTCCTGATGTCTCCTCTACTGTAGCCCCATTGTTCCTGATGTCTCCTCTACTGTAGCCTCCATTGTCCTGATGTCTCCTCTACTGTAGCTCTCATTGTCCTGATGTCTCCTCTACTGTAGCCTCCCCGTTGTCCTGATGTCTCCTCTACTGTAGCCCCGTCCCATTGTCCTGATGTCTCCTCTACTGTAGCCTCCCATTGTCCTGATGTCTCCTCTACTGTAGCCTCCCATTGTCCTGATGTCTCCTCTACTGTAGCCTCCCATTGTCCTGATGTCTCCTCTACTAGTAGCCTCCCAGTTGTCCTGATGTCTCCTCTACTGTAGCCTCCCTTGTCCTGATGTCTCCTCTACTGTAGCCTCCCATTGTCTGATGTCTCCTCTACTGTAGCCTCCCATTGTCCTGATGTCTCCCTACTGCTAGCCTCCCATTGTTCCTGATGTCTCCTCTACGTAGCCTCCCATTGTCCTGATGTCTCCTCTACTGTAGCATCTCATTGTCCTGATGTCTCCTCTACGTTAGCCTCCCATTGTCCTGATGTCTCCCTACTGTAGCTCTCATGTTCCTGATGTCTCCTCTACTGTAGCCTCCCATTGTCCTGATGTCTCCCCTACTGTAGCCTCATTGTCCGATGTCTCCCCTACTGTAGCTCTCATTGTCCTGATGTCTCCTCTACTGTAGCCTCCCATTGTCCTGATGTCTCCCTCTACTGTAGCCTCCCATTGTCCTGATGTCTCCCCTACTGTAGCATCTCATTGTCCTGATGTCTCCCCTACTTAGCTCTCATTGTCCTGATGTCTCCCTACTGTAGCATCTCATTGTCCTGATGTCTCCTCTACGTAGCCTCCCATTGTCCTGAGTGTCTCCCTACTGTAGCATCTCATGTCCTGATGTTCCTCCCTACTGTAGCATCTCATTGTCCTGATGTCTCCCTCTACTGTAGCCTCCCATTGTCCTGATGTCTCCTCTACTGTAGCCTCCCATTGTCCTGATGTCTCCTCTACTGTAGCCTCCCATTGTCCTGATGTCTCCTCTACTGTAGCCTCCCATTGTCCTGATGTCTTCCCCTACTGTAGCATCTCATTGTCCTGATGTCTCCCTACTGTAGCATCTCATTGTCCTGATGTCTCCTCTACTGTAGCCTCCCATTGTCCTGATGTCTCCTCTACTGTAGCATCTCATTGTCCTGATGTCTCCTCTACTGAGCCTCCCATTGCCTGATGTCTCCTCTACTGTAGCCTCCATTGTCCTGATGTCTCCTCTACTGTAGCCTCCCATTGTCCGTATGTCTCCCCACTGTAGCCTCCATTGTCCTGATGTCTCCTCTACTGTAGCCTCTCATTGTCCTGATGTCTCCTCTACTGTAGCTCTCATTGTCCTGATGCTCCCCTACTGTAGCCTCCATTGTCCTGATTGTCTCCTCTACTGTAGCCTCCCATTGCCTGATGTCTCCCCTACTGTAGCCTCCCATTGCCTGATGTCTCCTCTACTGTAGCCTCCCATTGTCCTGATGTCTCCCCTACTGTAGCCTCCCATTGTCCTGATGTCTCCTCTACTGTAGCCTCCCATTGTCCTGATGTCTCCTCTACTGTAGCCTCCCTTGTCCTGATGTCTCCTCTACTGTAGCCTCCCATTGTCCTGATGTCTCCTCTACTGTAGCCTCCCATTGTCCTGATGTCTCCTCTACTGTAGCCTCCCATTGTCCTATGTCTCCTCTACTGTAGCATCTCATTGTCCTGATGTCTCCCCTACTGTAGCTCCATTGACCTGATGTCTCCTCCTCCCACCTGCTTAGCCTCCCATTGTCCTGATGTCTCCTCTACTGTAGCCTCCCGTTGTCCTGATGTCTCCTCTACTGTAGCCTCCCATTGTCCTGATGTCTCCTCACTGTAGCCTCCCATTGTCCTGATGTCTCCTCTACTGTAGCATCTCATTGTCCTGATGTCTCCCTCTACTGTAGCCTCCCATGTCCTGATGTCTCCTCTACTGTAGCCTCCCGTTGTCCTAGATGTCTCCTCTACTGTAGCCTCCCATGTCCTGATGTCTCCTCTACTGTAGCCTCCCATTGTCCTGATGTCTCCTCTACTGTAGCATCTCATGTCCTGATGTTTCCCTACTTGTAGCATCTCATTGTCCTGATGTCTCCCCTACTGTAGCATCTCATTGTCCTGATGTGCTCCTCTACTGTAGCCTCCCATTGTCCTGAGTCTCCTCTACTGTAGCCTCCCATTGTTCCTGATGTCTCCTCTACTGTAGCATCTCATTGTCCTGATGTCTCCTCTACTGTAGCCTCCCGTTGTCCTGATGTCTCCTCTACTGTAGCCTCCCATTGTCCTGATGTCTCCTCTACTGTAGCCTCCCATTGTCCTGATCGTCTCCTCTACTGTAGCCTCCCCTTGTTCCTGATGTCTCCTCTACTGTAGCCTCCCATTGTCCTGATGTCTCCTCTACTGTAGCCTCCCATTGTCCTGACGTCTCCTCTACTGTAGCCTCCCATTGTCCTGATGGCCTGGTGGCTGTGGTGGTCTGGTCATGTGACTCTAGAAAGAGAGATACATTTCCTGTCAATTCCATCTGGAGCGAGTCACACTCAACCAGGCATGCCGATGTTACAACACATGCATTATCAGCGGTTTAGCACGGGAAGCCATCTGCAGTCTGCCAGGATGGAACCTTAGAATTATAACGATTCATTCTAATTCTATGTATGGAATCAACCACCAGGCCCTCTAGTGATTCTACTGGAGATGCTCTCCACTGTCTGCAGGCAAGTTACTGTGGTTTAATGTTACTCTGTTATTACTGAAGGAGGGATTAAATAAGCCTGGTTTGGCAAAATAGCAACACAATTCCTTAATTTAGCTTTAACTACCACACAGTGCGGACACACATGCAATCTGTCTTGCTGCGAGGCAGCCTCATTCTGATCTGTGGTTGTGTTGCGAACTGGAGCATGTCCTAATAAAATAAGGATGACGTTGGATAACAGAGAGAGACATCTCTTTCCTCCTCTCATCTCCAAGTTATAGGTTCTGCTCTGACTCATCGTGATGTAATGTGAGGTTACAGATATCATCTTGTGGAAAAGACACAACACAACCAAAGCGGTCCAGAATGAGAGAATACAGCCAGTCAGAATACATGGGAAATGGTCTCCACTAGTTTTCCAAACATCCTACTGCTGTGCTGATTCAGAAAAGCTGTATTGTCCCAACATTGGGCAATTTAATTAGCTATTATTGTATAAAAAAAAGCTATACTCAAACGCACACTCTTAGAAAAAAGGGTTCCAAAAGGGGTTCTTTGACTGTCCCCATAGGAGCACCCGTTTGGGTTCCATGTAGTACCCTTTGAGGAAAGGGTTCTACATGGAACCGAAAAATGTTCTACCTGGAACCAAAAGGGTTCTACCTGGAACCAAACACGGTTCTTCAAAGGGTTATCCTATGGGGATAGCCAAAGAACCCTTTTAGGGTCTAGATAGCACCTTTTGGGGTCTAGATAGCACCTTTTGGGGTCTAGATAGCACCTTTTGGGGTCTAGATAGCACCTTTTGGGGTCTAGATAGCACCTTTCTTTCTAAGAGTGCAGGCATACAATAAAAACACAATAACCGTATCCCACAAGAATAGATAAAGACATGACAATACCAGGATCTTATAATATATATGTAACGGCTATCGTCCTCTTCTTCCTCTGAAGAGGTGTAACAAGGATCGGACCAATACGCAGCGCTGGTAGGTGTTCATGTTTTAATAGGGAAAACTGAACATGAACATGAACACAAATACAAAAACAATAAACGTGAACAAACCGAAACAGTCCCGTGTGGCACAAACACTGACACAGGAAACAATCACCCACAAAATACCCAAAGAACATGGCTGCCTAAATATGGTTCCCAATCAGAGACAACGATAAACACCTGCCTCTAATTGAGAACCAATCTAGGCAACCATAGACTTACATAAACACCTAGAATGAACACAACCCCATAAATCTACAAAAAAAACCTAGACAGTACAAACACCCTAGACGAGACAAAAACACACAAACCACCCTCATCACACCCTGACCTAACCAAAATATTTAAAGAAAACAAAGAATACTCAGGTCAGGGCGTGACAATATACAACCATAGCGATACTATACATAAAGTGTAACAGGCTGTGTCTTCAGTCCTCCTCTCCTGTACACCGTAGCCCTACGCATTATCTATTGTTAAGGGACCAGGCAAATGACTAGCCTATAATTAAGGCCTACTGTTAGCGCAGCGTGATTAGTCATTCCATTTCTTTAAAGGGAATGTCCATTCTAGAACCTTTATTTCTATGTCTTCGATCCTCTCCTCCTGCACACTCCTATTCATTATCAGTTGCAAGGGGCCTGGGGAGTCGTGCCTGCCACCCGGCCCACATCCTCCCAGAACCACATTAAGAAATACTGTTATTGTCCTCCCCTCCTCTCATCTCACACTGCCTACAGACATGTCTGTGGATCATCCCAATTAAAATATTCACTTAATTTCCTTCTGCATGCAAATTATCTGGAACATACTCTGAGGAGTGTTACTCTAAGAGTTAATGTGAGAGTGTTGGTGGCTATAGGGATGTATGGCTCTCTAGCATGTTCCTACATAAACTCATTGTTGAGACACAGAATAGGTCCTGTTTACGTCCCGCCCTGGGGTCAAACCAGGGACCCTGGAGAACAACACTTCATATTCAAGCACCATCAAAAACAGAGAGTCAGAAAAGCCAAGAAACGTATACATGTACCTTATTCATCTGTTTGATGATGCTGAAGGAGGCATTATGGATCTGGCGCATGCAAACAGAGAAAGCAGGCGTCATCACCCGGCAGGAACCAGGTCCCTTTTCCTGAATGAGTCAGTGTTTCCCTGCCTTACTAAAACAACAAGCTAGAGAGATGCACACCGAGAAGGGAGATGCATACAGAGAAGGGAGATGCACACAGAGAAGGGAGATGAACACAGAGAAGGGAGATGAACACAGAGAAGGGAGATGAACACAGAAAAGGGAGATGAACACAGAGAAGGGAGATGAACATAGAGAAGGGAGATGAACACAGAGAAGGGAGATGCACACAGAGAAGGGAGATGAACACAGAGAAGGGAGATGAACACAGAGAAGGGAGATGAACACAGAGATCGGAGATGAACACGAGAGAAGGGAGATGACATAGAGAAGGGAGATGAACACAGATAAGGGAGATGAAACAAGGAAGGGAGATGAACACAGATAAGGGAGATTAACATAGAGAAGGGAGATTAACATAGAGAAGGGAGATTAACATAGAGAAGGGAGATGAACACAGAGAAGGGAGATGAACACAGAGAAGGGAGATGAACACAGAGAGGGAGATGAACATAGAGAAGGGAGATGAACACAGAGAAGGAGATGAACACAGAGAAGGGAGATGAACACAGATAAGGGAGATTAACATAGAGAAGGGAGATGAACTGAGAGAAGGGAGATTAACATAGAGAAGGGAGATGAACACAGAGAAGGGAGATGAAACACAGAGAAGGGAGATGAACATAGAGAAGGGAGATGGACAAGAGAAGGGAGATGACACAGAGAAGGGAGATGACACAGAGAAGGGAATGCACACAGAGAAGGGAGATGAACACAGAGAAGGGAGATGAAACAGAGAAGGGAGATGAACACAGAGAAAGGGAGATGAACACAGAGAAGAGGATGAACACAGAGAAGGGAGATGAACATAGAGAAGGGAGATGAACACAGAGATCAGGGAGATGAACACAGAGAAGGGAGATGAACATAGAGAAGGGAGATGAACACAGAGAAGGAGATGAACACAGAGAAGGGAGATAACCAGAGAAGGGAGAGAACACAGAGAGGGAGATGAACACAGAGAAGGGAGATGAACAAGAGAGGGAGATGAACAAGAAAAGAGATGAACATAGAGAAGGAGAATGAACACAGAGAAGGGAGATGAACACAGAGAAGGGAGATGCACACAGAGAAGGGAGATGACAAACAGAGAAGGATGACACAGAGACGGGAGATGAACACAGAGAAGGGAGATGCACACAGAGAAAGAGAGATGCAACAGAGAAGGGAGATGCAACACAGAGAGGAGATGAACAAAGAGAAGGGAGATGCACACAGAGAAGGGAAAGATGCACACAGAGAAGGGAGATGAACACAGAGAAGGGAGAATGAACAAGAGAAGGAGATGCACAGAGAAGGGAGATGCACACAGAGAAGGGAGATGCACACAGAGACGAGATGACACAGAGAAGAGAGATGCACACAGAGAAGGGGAGATGCACACAGAGGGAGATGCACACAGAGAAGGGATATACAACAGAAGGGAGTATGCACACAGGAAGAGAGATACACACAGAGAAGGGAGATACACACAGAGAAGGGAGATGAACACAGAGAAGAGAGATACACACAGAGAAGGGAGATGCACACAGAGAAAAGAGATACACACAGAGAAGGGAGATGAACACAGAGAAGAGAGATGCACACACACAAGAACCCCCGCCGTCAAGTAGGACGTCAAGCCGACCATGAAACAACCAGGCTGGCATTCTGATGAATCCTATAACTAGATCAGAACCAAAGACCACCGAGCTGAGGCACACACACACACACACACACACACACACACACACACACACACACACACCAAACACAACACAGTCTAATATAAGTATTTAATGTCACTGCACAGTATTTTGTATACTCATGGGAGATTATTTTTTAAATTCCTCTACAAATAAGTTCCCAATCAATACTTTAAATTGCCCGAGCGGCACCAGAACATCAAGATGTATTTCGAATTTTGTTCGAGCAATACAGTGCATTGAAACTAAAAGCAGATTTACCTAGCTCGGTGGACACCCTAGGAAACMCAAGAGTTAACCAATCCTGTGAAAGGATTAGGCAACTCAGGTGTCTATACTTCATCAGCAAGTTAATGAAGTAAGGCCTTGTAAACAAAAAGGGAATAATGTAGAGATCTACTGGTCTTTAGCGAAGTCCAGCCAACCTTTTGATATAGGTTACAGGATACAGGATACAGGATACAGGATGCAGGATACAGGATACATGATGCAGGATATAGGATACAGGATGCAGGATACAGGATGCAGGATACAGGATACAGGATGCACGATACAGGATACAGGATACAGGATGCAGGATACAGGATGCAGGATACAGGATACAGGATACAGGATGCAGGATGCAGGATACAGTGATTTGATTTGAAACTGTCACCTGTAACTAAATGAAGGGCACTATGGTAGATGGCAGCTAAATGTTTAACAGTAGTAGCAGCTGCACTTTAATAAATAATATCACCGTAATCAAGAACAGATCAAAAGGTTGACTGAATAATCTYCTTCCTACTGCTTAGAGAAAGACACCATCTGTTTCTGTAGAAAAATCAAACTTTAAATCTTATCTTATTAACCAGCTCATCAATGTTTTTAAATGTCAAATCCATATCAATCCCAATGCCTAAGTATTTATATGCGGGAACACGTTTGATTGGAGAACAATCTAATGAGTCAAAATGTAGTTCATCTGAAACATTCTTACAAGAGTTTAAAAACAACATGTATTTCATTTTGCCCGTATTAAGCACAAGTTTTAAATCAGCAAGTGATTCCTACATAGCTATAACATCTGACTGTAGTTTAGACACAGCCAGATCAACAGTCAGATCAACAATCAGGGTAATAGCAGACATAATAGTAGCATCCACATATAGATTAAGTTTACAATTTTGTACAGATTGACCAATGGTGTTTATATAAACTCAGCAAAAAGAAGAAACGTCCCTTTTTCAGGACCCTGTCTTTCAAAGATAATTCGTAAAAATCCAAATAACTTCACAGATCTTCATTGTAAAGGGTTTAAACACTGTTTCCCATGCTTGTTCAATGAACCATAAACAATTAATGAACATGCACCTGTGGAACGGTTGTTAAGACACTAACAGCTTACAGACGGAAGGCAATTAAGGTCACAGTTATGAAAACTTAGGACACTAAAGAGGCCTTTCTACTGACTCTGAAAAACACCAAAAGAAAGATGCCCAGGGTCCCTGCTCACCTGTGTGAACGTGCCTTAGGCATGCTGCAAGGAGGCATGAGGACTGCAGATGTAGCCAGGGCAATAAATTGCAATGTCCGTACTGTGAGACGCCTAAGACAGCACTACAGGGAGACAGGATGGACAGTTGATCGTCCTCGCAGTGGCAGACCACGTGTAACAACATACCAGGAGTTACACCAGGAACGCACAATCCCTCCATCAGCGCTCAGACTGTCTGCAATAGGCTGAGAGAGGCTGGACTGAGGGCTTGTAGGCCGGTTGTAAGGCAGGTCCTCACCAGACATCCCCAGCAACAACATCCTCCTCCCTCATGTGGTACCCTTCCTGCAGGCTCATCCTGACATAACCCTCCAGCATGACAATGCCACCAGCCATACTGCTTGTTCTGTGCGTGATTTCCTGCAAGACAGGAATGTCAGTGTTCTGCCATGGCCAGCGAAGAGCCCGGATCTCAATCCCATTGAGCACGTCTGGGACCTGTTGGATCGGAGGGTGAGGGCTAGGGCCATTCCCCTCAGAAATGTCCAGGAACTTGCAGGTGCCTTGGTGGAAGAGTGGGGTAACATCTCACAGCAAGAACGGGCAAATCTGGTGAGGAGGAGATGCACTGCAGTACATAATGCAGCTGGTGGCCACACCAGATACTGACTGTTACTTTTGATGTTGACCCCCCCCTTTGTTCAGGGACACATTATTCCATTTCTGTTAGTCACATGTATGTGGAACTTGTTCAGTTTATGTCTCAGTTGTTGAATCTTGTTATGTTCATACAAATATTTACACATGTTAAGTTTGCTGAAAATAAACGCAGTTGACAGTGAGAGGACGTTTCTTTTTTTGCTGAGTTTAAATAGTGAAGAGAACAGGTCCCAAAATCGACACCTGTGGTTCACCTTTATGTACTTCAAGAAATTCAGACTTAACCCCATCAATCACGAGTTCTGTCACTGTAAGATAGTCATGAAACCATAAACAGGCGTCAAAGCTCAGGCCTTTTGAGGAAAACGTATTCAATAAAACAACATGATCAACAGTATCAAAAGCTTTTGACAGGTCCACAAACAAACCAGAACATGTCATTTTAGTGTCTACAGCATTGACAAGAAGTTGTAGCTGTAATAGTGCTGTGCCCAGGACTAAACCCTGATTGGTTTACATTCTAAATACAAAAAAAGAGCAAAGTTGTACATTTACCAAGGATTCAGGAATCTTAGCTAGACAAGGAAGCCTTGAAACGGGGCGATAATGATGAAGATGACCCCTATCCCCTCTTATGACCCCTATCCCCTCTTATGACCCCTATCCCCTCTTATGACCCCTATCCCCTCTTATGATCCCTATCCCCTCTTATGACCCCTATCCCCTCTTATGACTCCTATCCCCTCTTATGACCCCTATCCCCTCTTATGGAGCGGCAGCACAATAACTGATTCTCATCATTTTGGAACATTTCCTGATAACAATGTTAAATAAAACATGTGGAGAGTTTTCAAATCAAATCAAATGTATTTATATAGCCCTTCTTACATCAGCTGATATCTCAAAGTGCTGTACAGAAACCCAGCCTAAAACCCCAAAACAGCAAGCAATGCAGGTGTAGAAGCACAGTGGCTTCTTTTTGTTATTGTTGACATTATTAACCTCAGTGAGAAAGATGGGGGACACACCACCCTACTGCTTAAAGCCAGACC
This sequence comes from Salvelinus sp. IW2-2015, assembly GCF_002910315.2. Taxonomy (NCBI): domain Eukaryota; kingdom Metazoa; phylum Chordata; class Actinopteri; order Salmoniformes; family Salmonidae; genus Salvelinus; species Salvelinus sp. IW2-2015. The sequence continues at coordinate 89,311,837 of NC_036842.1, forward strand.
TGCAGTCACACACAACTGTCTGACAGATAACTCTCTTCTTTATGCTTATGACACGTCGTAGAAAAGATATGCCTCGTCCAATCTATTTACTGTCGTCGACTGTTCCATCATTGTCAAGCCGTACAATATACAGCGTACAAATTCCTATGGGACCAATGATGGTGTATATAAATGCGTACGTCTAGGTCTGTGTATGGGACTAGGTTATAGAGAGACAAGGCTGATATAGCCTAATGTTTAAGCGCCATCATCTAAACCGGGGTTTCCCAAACTCGGTCCTGGGGCCCCTCCTGGGTGCATGTCTTGGTTTGTGCGCTGTCACTACACAGCTGTTTCAAATAACCAACTCATCATCAACCTTTGATTATTGAATCAGCTGTGTAGTGCTAGGGAAAAAACAAAACTTGCACCCGGGGGGGGGCAGGACCGAGTTTGGGAAACCCGGATCTAAACAACTCATCCCCCCTATTCACCATCATCTATCTAAATAACTCATCCCCCTATTCACCATCATCTATCTAAATAACTCATCCCCCCTATTCACCATCATCTATCTAAATAACTTCAATCCCCCTATTCACATCATCTATCTAAATTAACTCATCCCCCTATTCACCATCATCTATCTAAATTAATTCATCCCCCCTATTCACCATCATCTATCTAAACAACTCATCCCCTATTCACCATCATCTATCTAAACAACTCATCCCCCATCCAATATTGACTTCAAAACAAATTCAAGAGCTAACGAGCAGATAATTCACTTGGCTGAACCAGGGCATATTGAGTAGCAGTGACACCCCAAGCTAAACATCAACAGTACATTAGTGTTCAGATGGAAGGGAGGCAACAACACATTCTAAACCCACCGCAAGATGTGTTCTCAAAATCAATCTAAAAAGGGCGAGGGCCAGCACAGTCAGAGTTTTTTGAGAGGCGCCCATTGAAATTGCAATCACAGGTAGCTAGCCCTAGAGGCTTGATACTATTGCCCAAACGGTGCAAAGAAATCAAATCACTAATGCGATTATTGCGTTGAACAAGTCCACCAGTCGATTCAGTTACATCTCAAGAGAGGATGCATTCCCAGATCAGTAATTTCATTACTACCTCTCAACTGAGCCGCAACAGCTCTACAGTCAGCCTAACTATGTTTACACACAGGGGGGGCAAAGACCTGACCTGAGTGTACACACACACACACACACACACACACACACACACACACACACACACACACACACACACACACACACACACACACACACACACACACACACACACACACACACAGTCATTACGATCTGTGCCAGGCATCTAGGCTGCACCATAGAAACATAATTACTAGATTGGCGATGGACAGTAATTTTATTTATATGACGGCATCACTGCATTAACGTCTGGCATGTCTGTAAATATTATCTTAATGAGTGTGATTACGTCTAAACCCAATTACTGAGGGCTGTAACTGTAGCACAGTGGGAGGGCTGTAACTGTAGCACAGTGGCTTGTGTATGTGGAGCAATCTACCTGTAGCCTCTGGCAGAACATTATAGTGTCGTTTCCTGTAGCCGTTTCTCACTATTGGAACGATTACTGTAATAAGACATTATTGGTGTCATTCCTGTAGCCGTTTCACTATATGGAACGATTACTTATATAAAACATTATGGTTCATTTCCTGTAGCCGTTTCTCACTATATGGAACGATTACTGTATATAAAAACATTATGTGTCATTTCCTGTAGCCGTTTCTCACTATATGGAACGATTACTGTGTATAAGACATTATGGTGTATATTCCTGTAGCCGTTTCTCACTATATGGAACGATTACTGTATATAAGACATTATGGTGTCATTTCCTGTAGCCGTTTCTCACTATTGGAACGATTACTGTATATAAGACATTATGGTGTATTTCCTGTAGCCGTTTCTCACTATGTGGAACGATTACTGTATAATAAGACATTATGGTGTCATTCCTGTAGCCGTTTCTCACTATGTGGAACGATTACTTGTATATAAAGACATTATGTGGTATTTCCTGTAGCCGTTTCTCACTATGTGGAACGATTACTGTATATAAGACATTATGGTGTCATTTCCTGTAGCCGTTTCTCACTTGTGGAACGATTACTGTGATAAGACATTATGGTGTATTTCCTGTAGCCGTTTTCGCACTAGTTGGAACGATTACTGTGTATAAGACATTATGGTTCATTTCCTGTAGCCGTTTCTCACTATGTGCGACGATTACTGTATATAAGACATTAGTGGTGTATTTCTCTGTATGCCGTTTCTCACTATGTGGAACGATTACTGTGTATAAGACTTATGCGGGTGGGGTGGTTGTGGGGCCTTCCCTGTGCCTCCATGCATGTAAGCAGCAAGAATCGAGGACAGAGCGGTCTGTGGCCACCCGTGTTTATGCTCTCAGGGCATGGGGGGGGGGGGATGGGGGGGGATGTGATACATCACCGGGTAGCAGCTGTCTCGGTTACCCAGGTGTCTAAGCACAGCCTTGCACAGTCATCTCACCTTCTCCTTTGAGTCGCATATGTGGTGCAGCTGGGTAGGGAAAACGGCTTCGAATTACCTTCAAACTTGCACTCACCAGCTGGTGTTTCCTCAGGTGSGTCTGTAGTTAGTAGTATGAATATATACTCAGTCTGAATCCTCCATAATATTAGTGGAAGCCCAGTAAATTGAACCACCAGGGTAAAAGTGTAGGCAATCAGCATGTATTTACATAGCAGTGAAATATACAGAGTATAGAAAACATTAGGAACACCTGTTCTTTCCGTGACAGACTGACCAGGTAAAAGCTATGATCCCATATTGATGTCACCTGTTAAATTCAGTTCAAAAAGTGTAGATGAAGGGGASGAGAGAAGTTAAAGGGTTTTTAAGCCTGGAGACAATTGAGTCAGTGTCAAGAACTGCAATGCTGCTGGGTTTTTCCARACTCAACAGTTTCCCGTGTGRATCAAGAATGGTCCACCACCCAAAGGACATCCAGCCAAATTGACCCAACTGAGGGAAGCATTGGAGTCAACATGGGCCAGCATCCCTGTGGAACGCTATCGACACCTTGTAGAGTCCATGCCCGGAGGAATTGAGGCTGTTCTGAGGGCAAAAAGGGGTGCAACTCAATTTTAAGAAGGTGTTCCTAATGTTTTATACACTCAGTTTATATAAGTGGTGCCGTGTGCATGTGCTGTATCACCCATGTAAAAACATGATTTAAAAAAACATCAAGGACGTACACTTAATTCTTTATGAACGATGAACAAGTTGTCTGTTAATGGGGGGAAAAGAACAGCAGTACTCAGATAATTACATAATAAACAAGACAAAGTGTCAGAGTGTTTCAGTGATGCATTTTAATTACACAATATACATGTTCAACACACACACACACTGCTTACATCGGATCAATAGGAGAATGGTAATTAAAACAAATCAAGTCAATATCTCTGTCCATCTTGCCTTCGGTCCCTCAGGAGTGATGAAGACATCATCCTGACTACACAGTCATCAACCTGGGACCCTATTTAAAACATCTCAGAGTAGTATACTGCCCTACCATGAAAACATGGAACTGAGAAAAATTGCTTTTATTTACCTTGGTTTCACAGTAACTTTATGCAGTTACTGCTAACATGACCGCCATTTTCTCCAAAACACAGAGGCAGGATACTTGTCCACATGATTAAGCACGTGTTTAATGTAGCAAAAATGACTAACTAATTTGCGACCAGATGAGCAGTTACTGCCTTCTTGCTTGGTAGGGTACTATAGACTACTGATCATCATTTGACTTTCTGACCGTAATGAATTCGATTATCTGGAGAGAGGACCTGATCCTAGACCAGCACTCCTAATCTGAGATGCTTGATGAATACAGGACTCAGGTTTGACAGTTGAAATGAGTCTATGCTGTGTAAGATCTTTAAGCTATGTCATCATCATTCACTTGCCACAGCACTACTGTAACAGTTCCTGAGCAACAGTAGCAGTGCAGTAAGCAGCAGCCTATAATAGAATACAATCCCTCTGCTACACCGGCATGATTCAAACTAACAGTAATAATACCACAACATGGCAGACAATAGCATAGCACAGGGGAAACAGCACTTCAGGGTAGCTAGGATGGAGATAACAGACCTGGGTTCAAATACTATTGGAAATCTTTCAAATATTTTGAGCATTTGCTTTAGCCTTCCTGGAGTGTGGGTGGGCAGGGTTTGCCATTTTGGGACTATCCTATTGGTTCTATTGTGCCATGCAAGCTCAATCAAGCACAGCTTAAAAAATGCGTTATACAAGGTTTTGTGTAAATTCAGCCAGTAGTTTTGAAAGTAGCGCTCGTGTACAACAACAGCACCCATTTCGTAGAATATGTAACGAAAGCCAATTCGTAAAATACGTCCTGAATTTGTATGTGCTAAAGATCCCGTTCAATTTWTTTAAGTGTTTTAAATAGTACTTGAACCCATGTCTGGAAAACAGCAAATTGGAGATAGGAAAGTGTTCCTAACCTGTTATTAGTGGATGCATAACATCAGCATCGCACATGCAAATAAATTATAGACGGATAAAAATTACTCTAAGCAAAAAAACAAAACAAAAAAAACAAAAGCAGCATGGATTTAAATCTAAACAGCGTCAAAAGACTTCATTCAGGAGCATTTTAAATCTTAATGCATTTCAAACTATATCTACAATTTCACAATAGTAATACAACAGTCAAGTCATTGTTCTGTAACGCATTCTTAAAATCAAACAAGAGAGGAGTGAACATTTTTCAGCTTATAGGCTACATAAGCCATAGATCCTGATTAGGACTCTACTCTGATTTAAAGCAGCCGTATGTGCGAACTAGCCAGGTCAGTGGCTAACATCTTCCTCTAAATACCATGGTACATTTTTTAATAAACAATTTATATAGTATATGTCCAAAAAGTTGTACCCTGATGTATTTACCAATATCACCGTCAACATTAAAACAATCAAATGAAGGACCACTAGCTGCATTGGTGTTAAAAAGTACTAGAAACAGAAATGTCAAGTGACCAGCCATTAATCTTTCTCTGAGGCATACATTCAAGTAAAACCTTGACATCCAACCGTTGGACATGACAAGATAGTTATTCTCCCCCCCCCAAAATGGTATATGTTTGTTTATGGTCCTAACCCTTAAAATTAAGTTATTGGTGGCAGATTAGGTTCAAGTCAAAAATTAAAAAACGAAAAACTATTTAAATCCAAAATATATCCCAGATATATCTCTTATACAGTGTCAGGATATAAATGGTTGTGATCTTTTGTTCTTTTTAAAAGGTGAAAAAGTGCTTCATTGGAGAACAGTCAGTCCAGTCGTCAGAAGAGGAAACCGGTTGTGTTCCAAATAGCATCCCATCTCCTATATAACGCACTACTTCTAACCAGAGCCCTATATAGATCTATTAGTGGGGTATTGGTAAGTTATCTACTCTGGCTTACAGAGTATGATAATAAGAAACATTCTGTTGATGTTGCCAGACCTCGCTCTCCTTCCAAGTGCTGCCAGAGCATACGAACAGTCACTGTCAAATGGGTGCAGTAACACATACATGGGTGCAGTAAAAACACAACAATAAACGTATTCTACCAATCTAAAATACACTGTCTACAACCACAGAGACTAACATATACATTATATTATTCTATGTATGATTCAGTGTTAGGTGAAGTTAGTGTTGTGTGGTGGTGGAGTCTGGGACCTACTCCTCTACAGCTTGGAGTTGAAGATGGGAATACCATCGTACATGTCYTGTTTGAGCTTGGCCCACTCCGTCAGCCTCTGGACGGTGGTCTTGTCCCTGGTGAGTATCCGGGCAGCTTTCTGCAGCTTCTCCTGGTTCCGGTCCAGATAGCGCAGGCCCTCGGCCTGCAGCAGGTTCAGCTTCTCACCACGGCTCTCATCCAGGGCGATGTCCTCGTTCATATAAGGGTTGAAGCGGAAGTACGAGTCAGGTGGAAGGAGGGCATCGAGCATGATGTGGACTTCTGATTGGGAGAATAGTGAGGGGGTGTGAAGGTTATACAAAAACWGGTCAAAATGGCACAAATACATCACCTTTGAAAAACTGTTCCCGTCAATGTTACTTCACTGTGGGAATGTGAGTCTCAGTTCAAGAGACATGTGCCATTATAGTACATAACACATTGACTTTGACTCTGTTCAACACACTTTTCAGGCGACAAATCTGGAGGCTGTGTGGTGGATTCTGGGTCCCAACCAATGCTCTATATAAAATCATTATCACCACAAATACGCTGAGATGGTGGAGGGATTGTTTTCACTGTTCTCATTAGAAAAACACTCCACCCTAGAGCTATAGATCAACTAAAACTGCATTCCCTCTGTTGCGCCGCTGCGACTGGCCCTCTGTGGTATCAGTGGTGTAGTAGTAGTGAAACAGATGAGTGCTGTGTCTGTGGTGCTCCTGTAATTTGGGATGAATCTTTCCCGCTCTACATCCATCTCCCCTTTCAGGGGGTTATTTATAACCAGCAGATTAACACGCTTAAAACCCTGTTTTCCTCTTCAAAAACACTCTCCCCTAGCACCACGGCACTCACTGAGACCACCTCAGCCCTCTCAGTGCGTAAGCCAGTGTAGCTTTCAGGCTGTGTTGGTGTGTACAGGCTGTGTTGATGTGTACAGAGATACGGTGTGTACAGGCTGTGTTGATGTGTACAGAGATACGGTGTGTACAGGCTGTGTTGGATGTGTACAGAGATACGGTGTGTACAGGCTGTGTTGATGTGTACAGAGATACGGTGTGTACAGGCTGTGTTGATGTGTACAGAGATACGGTGTTACAGGCTGTGTTGATGTGTACAGAGATACGGTGTGTACAGGCTGTGTTGATGTGTACAGAGATACGGTGTGTACAGGCTGTTTGATGTGTACAGAGATACGGTGTGACAGCTGTGTTGATGTGTACAGAGATACGGTGTGTACAGCTGTGTTGATGTGTACAGAGATACGGTGTGTTACAGGCTGTGTTGATGTGTACAGAGATACGGTGTGTACAGGCTGTGTTGATGTGTACAGAGATACGAGTGTGTACAGGCTGGTGTTGATGTGTACAGAGATACGGTGTGTGACAGGCTGTGTTATGTGTGTACAGAGATACGTGTGTACAGGCGTGTGTTTGATGTTGTACAGAGATACGGTGTGTACAGGCTGTGTTGATGTGTACAGAGATACGGTGTGTACAGGCTGTGTTGGTGTGTACAGAGATACGGTGTGTACAGGCTGTGTTGGTGTGAAGTGGACCTGAAGTCATGCAGGGGCTGTGTGGGTATGCCTGTTTTAATGGGCTCCCAAGTGGCACAGTGGTCTAAGGCACTGCATCTCAGTGCAAGAGGTGTCACTACAGTCCCTGGTTCGAATCCAGGCTGTATCACATCCGGCCGTGATTGGGAGTCCCATAGGGGTGGTGCACAATTGGTCCAGCATCGTCCAGCATCGTCCGGTGTAGGCCGTCATTGTAAATAAGAATTTGTTCTTAACTGACTTGCCTAGTTAAATAAAGGTTAAATAAAAACCATTTACTCCAACCACAGACGGCATTCATTTCATCTCATCCTTACTGGGAAAATGTGGTGAGAATCAAAGTTTCCATTAGAACATAGTTACACTGCTATTGTCATTTTACAACTGCTTACTTATTTATTTTTCGTATTTTAAATGTTTAAACTGCATTGTTGGTTAGGGGCTCGTAAGTAAGCATTTCACTGTAACTGTACTGTTGTATTCGGTGCATGAGACTAATAGAATTTGTATTGCTGAAGTGATGCAGAGATGTATTACAAGGTGTATATCAGAGGGTACATGGACCCACCCAGACGTACCCTCTGTGTCGGTGGCAGAGCTGATGACGTTGGTGAGCTTGGTCTTGAGGCTGGTGTACGTGGTGTTGTTTTTGCCAGCCGTCTCCACGCGGCCAGTACCCAGCGACACCACACACTGGACAGGGGTGTTGGGCCACAGGCATTTACACTCATGGATGGCCAACGCTGTGGGGTTGTTGATGAGGAGACCTCCGTCCTGGAGACAGAGAGAGAACAAACTATTATGATCCTGCTATTGCTATGCCCATTTGGGGCTCCCGAGTGGCACAGTGGTCTAAGGTACTGCATCTCAGGGCTTGACGCATCACTACAGACACCCTGTTTGAATCCAGGCTGAATCACAACCGGTCGTGATTGCGAGTCCCATAGGTCGGCGCACAATTGGCCCAGCATCGTCCGGGTTTGGCCGGGGGTAGGCCGTCATTGTAAATAAGAATTTGTTCTTAACTGACTTGCCTAGTTAAATAAAAGCTCTTTTTTTTTTTTTTTACATTTAAATAATACAGTATAGAATTTAAAAAGTCATGGCTACAGTTATGTACCATCATCATTTAATAGTTATTGACACACTAAGTTAATTTCAAAGATTTCCATGCTTGTTGCAGTTTGGAAAGTAGGAAAAGCCAAAACGTCAGTTGTTAAATAATTTATGAACATCTGCGGAAAGGAAGGTAACAGAACAGATCAATGGTGTAGTTTCACACGTACAGGACAGACAGTGTTGTATCAAGATTGGCATCTTACATTCAAACAATGAATCCTGATCTAGGATAACTTTTAAAACATGAAATTATTTGGCTTGCTCTAAAAGGATTTGGCTAAAAGCAAATCTACCCCACCAGTACAGAACAGACACACGTACAGGACACAGACACACGTACAGGACACAGACACACGGCTGTAGATTTTCTCTTCCCTTCTGTCTGACTGGCAAGGTGGTGTCCACCCAGGAGCAAGGTGGTGTCCACCCAGGAGCAAGGTGGTGTCCACCCAGGAGCAAGGTGGTGTCCACCAAGGAGCAATGTGCTGTCCACCCAGGAGCAATGTGCTGTCCACCCAGGAGCAATGAGAGTGTATGGTCTGAGGGGGGAGTTGAATATGCATGAGGCTGGGGGTGTTAGGGAGGCTGGGAGCCTCGGGTTGGCTACAGGATCAAACACAGAGGGGCCAGCCCTCATTAGGAAGGCCAGGCTGGGGGGGTGGGAGCTTTGGGGCCCGGAGTGTCTAGCTAGAAACTCTCTGGGGGAAGATTTTAGGGTGTGCGTGTGTGCGCGAGCACGAGACAGCTATGTGTGAATGTATTATTGTGTGTGTGAATGTATGATTGTGTGGGAGTGTGGGAGGGAGGGGCAGTCAGACCTTCAGGGTGGGGGAGGGGCAGTCAGACCAGGGGGGGGGGATCTCCCATCACTATATATTTTTATTTATTTATTTATTTTACCGTTATTTTACCAGGTAAGTTGACTGAGAACACGTTCTCATTTGCAGCAACGACCTGGGGAATAGTTACAGGGGAGAGGAGGGGGATGAATGAGCCAATTGTAAACTGGGGATTATTAGGTGACCGTATGTACATGCACTGTATGTACATGAGATATTTCTGAACTTCATTTTCAATAAATACCTAATCATTTGCAAAAACATGTTTCCCTGTTATTTTGGGGTATTGTGTATAGGTAGAAGGAAGAGAAAAATATTTTTTAAATCCATTTTGAATTCAGGTTTAACAAGAAAATGTGGAATAAGTCAAAGGGATGTGAATACTTTTTGAAGGCAAAAGTCTCAACTAGAAGATTAATAAGTGTATTCCTACGAAGAAGATTACTTCAACATTGTGAAAATAAGGCAACCCTTCCTAGACTACAGTACCAGTCAAAAGATTGGACACACCTACTCATTCAAGGGTTTTTACTATTTTCTACATTGTAGAATAATAGTGAAGACATCAAAACTATTAACACATATGGATTCATGTAGTGAGCAAAAGTGTTAAATATATTTTAGGTTCTTCAACGTAGCCACCCTTTGCCTTGATGACAGCTTTGAAAACTCTTGGCATTCTCTCAACCAGCTTTACCTGGAATGCTTTTCCAACATTCTTGGAGGAGCTCCCACATATGCTGAGCACTTGTTGGCTTCTTTTTCTGCGGTCCAAGTCACCCCAAACCATCTCAATTGGGTTGAGGTCAGGTGATTGTGGAGGCCAGGTCATCTGATGCAGGACTCCATCACTCTCCTTCTTGTTTAGGTATCCCTTACACAGCCTGGAGGTGTGTTGGGTCATTGTCCTGTTGAAAAACCAATGATAGTGGGACTAAGCGCAAACCAGATGGGATGGCTTATCGCTGCAGAATGCTGTGGTAGCCCTGCTTGTTAAGTTTGCCTTGAATTCTAAATAAAATCACTGACAGTGTCACCAGCAAAACACCCTCACACCATCTCACCTCCATGCTTCACGGTGGGAACCACACAAGCAGAGATCATCTGTTCACCCACACTGCGTCTCACATATACAAGTGGTTGGAACCAAAAATTTTACATTTTGACTCATCAGATCAAAAGGACAGATTTCCACCAGTCTAATGTCCATTGCTTGTGTTTCTTGGCCCAAGCAAGTCTCTTCTTATTATTGGTGTCCTTTAGTAGTGGTTTCTTTGCAGCAATTCAACCATGAAGGCCTGATTCACACAGTCTCCTCTGAACAGTTGATGTTGAAATGTGTCTGTTACTTGAACTCTGTGAAGCATTTATTTGGGCTGCAATTTCTGAGGCTGGTAACTCTAATGAACTTATCCTTTGCAGCAGAGGTAACTCTGGGTCTTCCATTCCTGTGGCGGTCCTCATGAGAGCCAGCGCTTGATGGTTTTTGCGACTGCACTTGAAGAAACTTTCAAAGTTCTTGAAAATGTTCTGCATTGACTGACCTTCATATCTTAAAGTAATGATGGACTGTTGTTTCTCTTTGCTTATTTGAGCTGTTCTTGCCATAATATAGACTTGGTCATTTACCAAATAGGGCTATCGTCTGTATTCCACTGCTACCTTGTTACAACAAAACTGATTGGCTCAAATGCATTAAGGAAAGAAATTTAAACTTAACATGTCACACCTGTTAATTGAAATGCATTCCAGGTGACTACCTCATGAAGCTGGTTGAGAGAATGCCAAGAGGGTGCAAAACTCAAAGCGAAGGGCAGCTACTTTGAAGGATTAAAAAAAAAGTTTTATACATGATTCCATATGTTTGATGTCTTCACTATTATTCTACAGTGTAGAAAATAGTAATAATAAGGAAAACCCTTGAATGAGTAGGTGTGTCCACACTTTTGACTGGTACTGTATATGGAAACACTTCCATTGGGGTTGGTGGATGTGGGCTTGTAGATCGATGTGTGTGCACGCTAGATGTACTCTTAATGGGAGGAAATCATGCTGCAGCCAGAAGCACTAGACAAAGTCGACTGACCGACCGGACAAAACAACTCAGTGCTTTTATCATCACTCGACCCACTGAGTGACTCCATTTTTCTTTAATTATGGCAGTGGCTTAGATACGGCACATCGCAGCTTCTTTTCCTTGATAGCTGGAGTGGCCAGATTTCAAATAGCACCGAGCACAATGCCTTCCACTCATAACCAGTGTGACACACAGTCTCCCAGTGAGCCGAGAGTAGAATCATTCTGAATGCTACAACTTGTCAATGACTCGGCACCTGTTAGGGTTATAGACAAGAGTCGGCTCATTGAAGCACAGGCTGCATCCCGAATGGCAGCATATTCACTACATAGTTCACTACTTTTGACCAGGGCCCTATGGACCCTAGTCAAAAGTAGTGCACTATGTAGGGAAGTCTGTTTTTAAACACTGCAGACTATGAAGAGATTCCATGGTGTTATTATTATACTGGGTCTGGGTAGAAGACTGTTTCCAAAGACTGGTTTTGTTCACTGTGGGCGGCAGGTAGACTGGCAGGTAGGAGTGTTGGGCCAGTAGCCAAAAGGTTGCTGGTTCAAATCCCAGAGCTGACAAGGTAAAAATCTGTCGCTCTGACCCTGAGCAAGGCAGTTAACCCACTGTTCCCTGAAGACATGGATGTCAATTACGGTGTCAGACTTCTGATGCCATTGTATGCTTTGCAACACTGCTTGGGGTCTTTTCAGCTGAACACTCACTACACAGTTTTTCTTTCCCAACTGATGCCAGTGCCACACCGAAGCACTGCTTGAGGTCTTTGGGGGGAACTTTATCTGAGAAGCATACTGGTATGGCTTATACACTTGGACCGTTGCCATGTTCTCACAGAAAGGGTCTCTTCAGAGTATAATTTGGACGGGAGGGTTAAAGTTAGAAACAATTATTTACTTAGGGGCCAAACTGTGGCAAATGAGCTGGGCACACAGAAAGAGGCAACAGAAGCTGCCTGTCAAACTCAGCATGAKGCAGGTCAGGGGTCACTTCCCTTCAGAGGGATTTAGAGCTGTAATGCAAGTCTCATTTTAATACCTCTATCCCATAGCCAATGCCTGTATAGAACGCAGCTCTTCCCACAGGTCAAAATGTCCTCCTTTGGGTGAAGGGTACAGCCCCTCTCTATTGAGGTGATTTGACAGAGCGTAACCCCGGTGCCAAAGGCTAAACTGCAATTGAAATATTGAAGAAAGGTTCAGGATGGCAGCTTCGCACCCCTTCAAAGTAGAACCCCCAGAATCAAAGGCAGAACAAGACAGAAAGGTGGAGCATGATGCAGAACTGCAAGCCAAAACATACTTACACTACATGCCCAAAAGTATGTGGACACCTGCTCGAACATCTCATTCCAAAATCATGGGCATTAATATGCAGTTGGCCCCTTTTGCTGCTATAACAGCCTCCACTCTTCTGGGAAGGCTTTCCACTAGATGTTGGAACATTGCTGCWGGGACTTGCTTCCATTCAGCCACTGATGTTGGGCGATTAGGCCTGGCTTACAGTCGGCGTTGAAATTCATCCCAAAGGTGTTTGATGGGGTTGAGGTCGGGTTTTGTGCAGGCCAGTCAAGTTCTTCCACACTGATCGAGACAAACCATTTCTGTATGGACCTCGCTTTGTGCACGGGGGCATTGTCATGCTAAAACAGGAAAAGGCCTTCCCCAAACTGTTGCCACACATTTGGAAGCACAGAATCATCTAGAATGTCATTGTATGCGGTAGCGTTTAGATTCCGCTTCACTGAAACTAAGGGGCCCAAAACAAACTTTACAGTTGGCACTATGCATTGGGGAAGGTAGCGTTRTCCTGGCTTCCGCCAAACCCAGACTAGTCAGTCGAACTGCCAGARGGTGAAGCGTGATTWATCACTTCAGAGAACGCGTTTCCACTGCTCCAGAGTCCAATGGCGGCGAGCTTTACGCCACTCCAGCCGACGCTTGGCATTGCACATGMTGATCTTAGGCTTGTGTGCGGCTGCTCGGCCATGGAAACCCATTTCATWAAGTTCCCAACGAACTGTTAATGTGCTGATGTTGCTTCCAGAGGCAGCTTGGAACTCGGTAGMGAGTGTTTCACCGAGGACAGACARGCTYCAGCACTCTGCGGTCCTGTTCTGTGATCTTGTATGGCCTACCACTTCGTGGCAGAGCCATTGTTTCTCCTAGACGTTTCCACTTCACAATAATAGCACTTACAGTTGACCGGGGCAGCTCTAGCAGGACAGAAATTTGACAAACTGACTTATTGGAAAGGTGGCATCCTAWGACWMTGCTAATGTTTGTCTATGCAGACTGCATGGCTGTGTGCTCGATTTTATACACCTGTCAGCAACGGGTTTGGCTGAAATAGCCGAATCCAATAATTTGAATTCAATAATAAACATTGTTTTGTATATATAGTGTAATATGTTTGCTGGTCTGGTGTTAAAAGATAGATATTGCCCTCATACTCCTCCTGGGGCAACATTCCTCCTCTGGTGTTGTTCTCTCTCCTTCAGGCACTAATGGCTGATACACAAATCAGACTTGTTTTAGTCAGGCCACAAGATTCCTACTAGCTAATCAGGCTCTGCCTGCACCTGTGGGAGCATGTTTGACTGCTAAGATATTGGCGAATTAAACGGAATTAGTGTGTAAAAAAGAAGTAGCAGAATGCGTTCCATTAAGATCATATATACGAGAAGGGATGAAAGGATAAAAAAATAAATAGCTACAATTTAAGAGACGGTTAGTTCGTACTTCAAATTAATTCTGCTGCCATTACTGCCAAGACCTGTTGGCTTATCTGCATTGTTCCACTAAGCCGTTTTTATGGGGTGTGATTTAGATAGAACCCCATTCCCATCTAGCGTTGTGATCAGTAAAAGTCATTTCACGCATCAGCGTTTGTCAGCGCCTATTAGCAACTTCCTCCTCACAATATATATATATATATATATATATGAGTCTCTCTCTAGCCCTCTCCATCCCTCTCTCTCTATCCCTCTCCCCATACCTCCCTCCCTCTCAGCTATGCGCCAATAGCCCCTTGGGTGAGGGCCAAGATGAGTGGTCACAACACATGGGACACTCTGGTCCAAAGAGCCGGGTCCAGTACATGTGTTCCATGCTGCATTCACTCTTTTCAGCTCCAGTCAGCTGTTCTGGTCATTAGGAGATGCTCTCAGAACGTCTGGCTGGGTCCCATAGGGCACTCTATTCCCTATATAGTGCCCTACTTTAGGCCGAGCTGGAGCCCAGTGCTGCTGCCTTGATTTACCCATAAGGCCTTTGGCACTGAAGCTTAAACACGGTTTAATTGGGGAGAGGTTACATAAATCATTATGGACCATCTGATGGATGCTACCCAGTGTGTGTTACAATAGTAGCCCTGTTTTCAGGAGCCGATCCTTCAGCCTCCAAGGTCATATTCAGCTAGGCCCTAACGGATATACTGAATAAGGTTTAGCATGAGTCTTCCTGTTCAACTCAGGATGTTAAGCTCAAACAGGTATAAAATCATGTTTACTACGCAATCAAGTGAATTAATCTGTCTGTTCTATTGATTAATTGTCCAGATTAAACCAASTCTTAGCTATGTAATCACGGGTATAGTGAACAAGGTTTGCTAAATCAAGGGTGTTTGTTAAAGCAGATACATGACCTTAAATAATATCTATCTGATCAAGTGAATAAATCAGGCTGTTCAATGAATCAATTGTCCAGATAACAACTAATCCATAGTCCCTTTCACCAACGAGGATGAGACAGACATACAATGGTGTTAGTGTGATGTCACCACCATCATCATCATCATCTAGGAATGAGTGGCCAAGTCAAACCAAAAGGTCTCCATGCCACATTATGTAATTACGCAGCCTGGTTCTCCTATTTGACCTTTGACCTGAGAGGACAGAAGGGTCAGAATGAGGTCCAAGCCGTCCTCCCACGAAGAAAATGGAGAGGGATGAAGTATTCATCTGTGTGAGACAGAGACACGGAGTGACAAATATGCCCTCAGGTTAGGAAAAGCAATTGAGTCTCACTCATCCGAGAGCACTGAATTATCCGCTCCTCCTGCTGTGACCCCTGACATGTGACAGCACCCTCTTAGGCAATAGGTCATATTTGGCTACCTCATATTCATATGGCACATTTTCACAGTCCCATCATAATAAATAAAGCAAAGTGATTTCCCAAGTGCATGAATCAGAAATGTCCCAGGGGAGATCAGTGGAAATACAGGTCTAAGTGACTGAACTCACATATGAATGTATTAATACGTGATCCACGGACAGCCCACTTTACAACAGCGGCTTCAATGCAGAGATTTCTATGAGAAAATCTCATTTGAGCCACTCCAGAGAGATGGCTGGTGCAGAGGTAGTACTGTGAGGGATAAGGGGGTTAGGGATAGAGAGAGTGATGGAGGGAGGTAGTACTGTGAGGGATAAGGGGGTTAGGGATAGAGAGCGTGATGGAGAGAGGCAGTACTGTGAGGGATAAGGGGGTTAGGGATAGAGAGCGTGATGGAGGGAGGTAGTACTGTGAGGGATAAGGTGGTTAGGGATAGAGAGAGTGATGGAGGGAGGCAGGTTCTCACACAGCAGTCAGTCAATGTATATCAGTGGACCTGCCTAATGCCTAAAGAAGTGTGCTAGCACAACCAGGTGGGTGGCGTAGTGTGTGTGTGTGTGTGTGTGTGTATCAGTGGAGGCTGCTGAGGGGAGGACGGCTCATAATAACAGCTGGAAAGGAGATAATGGAATGGCACCAACACATGGAACCCATGAGTTTGATATGTTATTTGATACAATTCCACTCATTCCGCTACAGCCATTACCACGAGCCTGTCCTCCCCAGTTACGGTGCCCCACCTCCCCTGCGGTGTGTAGTGTAGTGTGTCTGAGAAAGAGGAGACAGAGATGGGAAGAGAGTGTAATGTGTGTCTGCAATAACAGAGTGAATGTGTGAATACCAGGGAGACAGTGTCTATGGGAATAGAGGGATACAGGAGTTGGATAGTCCTGGTGGAAAAGCTCATGTTCCCCTCAGGGTTTAACACAGGAGGAGAGCGGCCTGAGGAGGAGAGGAGCAGACAGAGCCCAAAGCACTTATTTTCCCCATCCCTCCTCCACTCTCTCCCCCCAGCCCTCCTCCACTTCTCCCCCAGCCCTCCTCCACTTCGCCCCAGCCCTCCTCCACTTCTCCCCAAGCCCTCCTCCACTTCTCCCCCAGCCCTCTCCACTTCTCCCCAGCCTCTCCCTAGCCCTCTTCCCAGCTTCTCCCCAGCCCTCCTCCACTTCTCCCCCAGCCTCCTCCACTTCCCCCCAGCCCTCCTCCACTTCTCCCCAGCCCTCCTCACTTTCTCCCAGCCCTCCTTCTACTTCTCCCCAGCCCTCCTCCACCATCCTCCACTTCTCCCCTCCCTTCTCCTAGCTCCTCTACTTCTCCCCAGCCCTCCTCCACTTCTCCCCTAGCCCTCCTCGCACTTCT
>NC_036842.1:89331732-89337896 GCF_002910315.2 Salvelinus sp. IW2-2015
GCGAGAGGATTCCACTTCTCCCCAGCCCTCTTCCACTTCTCCCCAGCCCTCTTCCACTTCTCCCCAGCCTCTCACTTTCCCTCCAGCTTTCACGTTCTTCCCCAGCCTCCTCCCTTACCTCCCAGCCCTCTCCACTTCTCCCCAGCCTCCTCCACTCTTCTCCCCAGCCTCTCCTCCTTCTCCCCCAGCCTCCTCCACTTCTCCCCAGCCCTCTCCTTCTCCCCTAGCCTCTTCTCACTTCTCCCCTAGCTCTTCTCCCTCTCCTCATCTCCCGCCCTCCTCCACTTTCTCGCCCTAGCCTCCTCCACTTCTCCCCCAGCCCTCTTCCATTCTTCCCCAGCCTCTTCCACTTCTCCCCAGCCCTCTCTCCACTTCTCCCCCAGCCCTCTTCCACTTCTCCCCAGCGCTCTTCCACTTCTCCCCCCAGCCCTCTTCCACTTCTCCCCCAGCCTCTTCCACTTCTCCCCCAGCCTCTTCCACTTCTCCCCAGCCCTCTTTCCACTTCTCTCCCAGCCCTCTCTCCACTTCTCTCCCCAGCCCTCTCTACTTCTCCCCAGCCCTCCTCCACTTTCCCCCAGCCTTCCTCCATTCTCCCCTAGCCCTCTCCATTCTCCTACTCTCCTCCTAGCCCTTCTCCACTTCTCCCAGCCTCCTTCCCTCTTCCGCCTGCCTCCTCCACTTCTCCCTAGCCCTCATCCACTTCTCCCCTAGCCCTCCTCCACTTCTCCCTAGCTCCTCCACTTCTCCCCTAGCTCCCAAGCCCCTCCTCCTCTTCTCGCCTTCCATCTATGGAGGCAGCACAAGGCTGATAATAGCATCCCTTCTGGCCAATGACAACACAGAAAGAAAGAAACTCTGCCAGGTGTACTAGCAATACTAGATAATAGCCTACATATTCAATATTTCAATAGTACACTGGTACTTGAAGCAGGTGAAACCACATACTCAAAATGTCTTTATCTTAAAGGTTTTTAACTGAACATTTTCTGAAGCCCTCTCTTCAACGCTTCATTCTTAGTTCTCATCCTCTCCCGTCCATGTGAGTGACAGTGAATGTATAGACTGTATAGAGTGTAGTAAGTATGTATAGAGGGCTAGTATTCATTCTGCCAGGCCAGTGAGGAGTCTTTCTGTTTGGGACAGCACCATGTGAGAGAGGAGATTGTGTGGCAAACATGCCCCATTCCTGCCCACCGCCAAGGGAGATGTCTGACCGTTCTTCAGTTCTCCATGCATGGCATTCCCTGGCTGGCATCCTGGTATCCTTTGTCAACTTCTGAAGTCTTCTAGTTCTGTGGTCTTTGGAGGGATAATGGCAGCTTTAATGTGGTATGGCTCCCTCCTCCCATTCTCTCTATGGTTGTAGTGTCGTGATGTAATAGCGCTGTAGCTCCTCTGCTTCAAAGCTCTTCTTTCTCCACTGTTTACCACAGTTCTAGAATCAGAATCCTGTCAGTTAGAGCTTAAAATGTCCACCAATCCAGGGCTGCTGAATCTGGAAAGAAATTAAAGCGCAATCAAAACAATCTTGAAATGGTTGCTTGAGAATTCCAGAATTTCCCGGCATTCATTCAGCACATGGACGTGGCTGTTTTATGGCACTTCCGACACAAGGCCACGATTGTTTCGGGGTTGAGAGGTAACGGAAGGGCGACCTATGACTCCCTCACTGGGGAATTCTGACATCACACACACAGACGCCATTTTATGCAGACTCTTCGCTTCAGAAAAACATCCACTCAACCAAAAGAAGGGTATGGGACTGCTGGTGAGCTTCTAAATATTGCTTATTGGACTGGAGAAATTATGAAAGATTATGGAATTGAGAAAATGTCATGATTTAATCTTACTCCAATGCAACTCCAATGTAAAGTAATGGAATGGATAACAAGACCTTGTTGAAACCCAGGTGTCCTTTTTACATTTGAAGTACTAAGGTGACCCACTTTCCCCAGTTAGAGGTAAGAGCTTCCCCAGTTAGAAAGCACCTAGCGGGCTAGCAGAGATTTGACAAACATCCATAATGGAGGTTGTCTGCTTGCTTCTCTATTTTAACGAGGCTGATGTAGATGTAGCAGTCAGACAGTGTGGGGTGAGGAGTGTGTGTGTGTGTGTGTGTGTGTGTGTGTGTGTGTGTGTGTGTGTGTCTGGGAGAGACGAGACCAGGAAGTAGCGAGGTCATCAACCATTCTATTTCATATGCCAGCCAGAGTTCCCCACTCACCTAGAGAACTTACACCAATTCCAATTAAGAGTGTTGGGAGCACAGGATTCCACCTTTGATGTAAAATGTGTGTGTTTCCTAAGCCAATTGGGAGGATATTGCCAGGATTACATTATGAGATGTCAAACCCAGGCAGACATGAAACCCCACACATCATTCACCTGGGGTTGAAGAGAGACATGATCTGATGTCTCTAGTAGCAAGCCAGATGGGCTTACTGATGAATAAGCCCCACCCAGCACTGTGTGTGTGTGTGTGTGTGTGTGTGTGTGTGTGTGTGGGCGGAAGAGGGGACATAATATTATTGATCAGTAAAATAGCTGAGTGGAGGGAGAGGAGTCAGGATGTAGGTATTTGTTGTTGCAGTGCTCTTCTCCTGTCTAATGGAATGCGTCTTTAGATGCCTATTTAGAATGGATAATGACGTTAAGTATCTCAGGCAGGCTTGCGTCTCAAACACCACCCTATTTCCTATGCACTACACCAATAGGACTCTGGTCAAATGTAGTGCACTATTTAGGGGATAGGGTACCAAACCCTTAGTTTGACCGACTCTTCCTGCTCTCCGTCCAAATGGAACTGCCTGGAAACAAACAAACACTGACGGGAGAGGGATTGAGCTCCTCCATTTTACCACGCTGATGGTTTTCACATTAAACCAAAACTCCTGAAGTGTATTGAGGAAATTGGGATGATCCAGGATAATGTGAAGCAGGAACAGACTGGAGGGAGGCCATAAAAAAACCTCAGTCCTTTAAATACAGGCTGCTGCGAAGGACACATCCTGCAGTATTCTACCATGAATAATAATCCTGTTACAACGSCTACATCAACCCCCGTCCATACTGACCGTGTTAGACCCTTGGTCCTGTATGACTCAGTTGGTAAGAGTGTGGAGATAGCAACACCAAGGTTCTGGTGCAAATCACATACACTATAAAACATTTATGCAGRATACTTTCTGTGTTGTAGGCCTATGTCACTTTGCATTAAGTGGTATACATTATTTAAGTGGTAATGCAGGTTTGAGGATATTGGCACGGGTGTTTGGCCCGAAACTAAGTCGAGCYCCGGGAAACCGTGACAGTATATCCTCCAAACACCGGCTGAGGGCATTATCACTTTTATACAATGTTACCAACATATTAAAATAATGACTTACATATTTTCATTAAAAACATTATTTTGATAATTAATTCATACCATTTCATCCTTCCACGAGATATAGTCCCGACACAAATCTAGGGTTGCTACCCAAACCGGCTGGTCATTCGTTCTATCGGTTCGGTTACCAGAGACGCGCCTCAGTCATTGTCTTTCTGTTCTGCATCTTTGGACGCGACCCAAGTCGTTCGTTCTAAATGGACCATTTCCATACTGGCWGGTAACGTTCTTATCCCTTGCTTGCTAGTCAACTACAGCTAATTTACAGTCACGTCAAACAGTGCAGCCAAAATAARGAAGTAGCTGTATTTGTTCAAGCTTTTTTCTAGTGACATTTATTTGGATKCATCCATAACAATGAGCTAATGAGMTGCGATTTCGCCTGGCTTAGAAAACGTGCTCACTTGTCAGAACACTGTTGTTCAGAGGAGCTAGCCAACAACACAGCTAACACAATCACTTCAAACTGAAGCTGGAAAGACTGCAAACTAGCTGCACTTCGTTTCACCTGTTTTCTTCTGGTCTTTGTGTGCATCCATAAAAATGATGCTGATTCATGATTTCGACTGGCTGAGTAAAGCAGTCTGCCATGTCCTGACTCCCAACACGTTCATTACCATGGGACAGCTGGAGATCAAATTTGAATATTGAAACAATGTTGCAAATGTCGGAGAGACAGACAGCAGGGTTTATACAAATCTCCGCTGTTGAAGCCTGTTGGTCTAAAAGAAATGAGATAATGTCTGGATGTTTTTTTATAGTGGAGATCAAGTTTATAAATAGCTTGGCTGGGCTGATGAGACAGTGGATTGTGCAGTCAGATGGAACAGAGTAAATGGGCATTTTAACGTAATAGATTTAGCTGGTGGTAAGTTGTGGAATAGACACCGGCTGGAATGTGGTTTATAACCAATCAGCATTCAGGATTAGAACCACCCCTTGTATAATATATTAACACTAAGTAGTAAACTACACAGGCCGTCAGAGAGCTAAGTGCTGGATCCCTCTAACCGGAGAGGATGAGGGAAAAGGGATGTGGAATAGGGAAGGCAGACAGGAGAGAGAGCGAGGCCAGGGAAGATATGGAGTATTGGTGGCAGCTGTAGTGTAGAGCATTGTGAGGGGCAAAGCATTAGGGTTTCTAAAACTCGTCTTACCTGGTGAAGGTCGTGTCCCAGGGCAAACTCCTGGAAGTACCCTGGGGCGGCGGAGGAGGCTCTGATGGCCTGCCACATCTTGTGTTTACAGTCTCCTATGTAGTGGGACCTGACCCCTGGCAGCATGCTGTAGTTCCTGAACACATAGGCCTTCAGAGGAGTGCCCCTGTTCACGATGGTACTCACTGCTGCCATCTGGTGGTAAGAGGGTACATGACATGTTTTGTTTTTCCATTTGGCCCCATTTGATAAAGCTGCTGGTGATTTAAAATGTCAATGTACATAACCCTGTATTGAAGAAGAGTGGCATTAATAGAATGTGTTGCTATATCCACTTAGTCCCCATAAGAGAAACAGGAAGGGTGGCATATACATTAAATAGGACAATAACATTAAAWGCAGAACACCACAAATGCACTACTATAGAAGTTATATCACCGTAGTGACAACATTTAGAGCCATAAACATACTTTAGAACACAGTAATGCTCTGAGGACCGATTGAAATTAAATCTATACAACTGTTAGTCATTACACTGTCAGATGTTATAAAAGCCTAATAACACAAGACAAGCACGTATTCTGACACATACAGTGTAATCCTTACCAAACACCTCATTATTATTTCACTGCCTAGCCTCAGCCTGGCTGTCGTACATGGAACTAGTGTATGTGTGGATTCTGTGTCAGCCGAGCCACCGGAGCTGCAGCAGTAGAAGTGTGTGTGGTAGAAATGGTTCCAGCCAGCCAGTGAGACGATGGCCAGGAGCTTTCTCAGTGACCTCATTATTAAGAGACGGAAGGACTTCCTTTTCATGGTCCTCCCTCAGCAACCGCGAGGGTGTGTATGTGTGTGTTTGCCAGCTCCACACTGTTAGTCACGCCATGTTACAAAAACTCACCTTTGGGCATTTGGGGTTTCTTGATGTTTCCACCATCAGATCAGAGCCCATTTTTTCTCTGTGGGAGAAAATGAAAGGAGAGCTTAGTCTGGGGCTGTCTGAACAAGTTACTAGCCTTAAAATCCTTGCTTCCTCTGTACTCGTTTTCTCCAGTCCCCTCAAAGCTCATTGGAGGAAGTCAGAGGAAGGGACATTTGATCATCTCCACCAATGAGCTTTGAGAGGAATTGATCTGCTGTGCTGTTCTTAATTCATGAAGTTAATCTATTCCATTATATTAAATACTGACTTGAGAATGTTCTCCCAGGTCTCGGAGTCGTAGAAGGCGTGGCTCCAGCCCATCTTGACGGTTCCCACGATGACGTTCTGCTTGAAGACGTCAGAACCCAGCTTCCTGTAGAGCACCTCACACTCATTTAGAGGGATCTGGAATACACCCAGCATGAAGCCCAGAATGGAACCTGACAGAGTGAGAACAGCAGGATATTCAGCCACACAGGACAGAGGATGTACATTTTAAAAATCATTATTTGTTAGTCCAATAACACCAACACATTTTCAGATTGAGGCCTGAGGAGAAACATGGATAAACACTACCCCTTATAACTAGACACTAAAACAAACCCTGCCCCTTATAACTAGACACTATAAAACAAACCCTACCCCTTATAACTAGACACCCTGTAGACAAGACAAGTCTCCTGCCCTGTAGACACCT
>NC_036842.1:89341081-89345863 GCF_002910315.2 Salvelinus sp. IW2-2015
CCGCTAACAGCCAAACCACAAACCCCATCTCTCCCTGTTTCTCCAGTAGCATTTCCCACACTCATCACCAGTCACCTGACCCAGGCCGCCCACTAGCAGCTCCACAATACCAACCCATCTACTAACAGCAGCTCAATCCTAACCCAACACACAACCCAAATCTGTGCCTGCCTTCCTGCTGAACTCTGGTGCCCAAACCCCACCTGGGGAGAGGATGTCCCCCACCCACCCCCCAGCATTGGGGCAGCTGCTGCCAGCCACTATCCAAGACGACAGGCCCCTGTCCCAAAACTGGAATGACAGGGTGAACCCAGGGTGTTCCAGCCAGCCAGACCATCGTGTCCAGAGCGAGACGGACAGCCAACTCCAAACGTGATGGCTGTCCTTAATGTTAAAGTTTAAAGCACTTCACTTAGCGTATCTGGTGGAGGGGATTACCTTGACTAACACACTGGCCAGCCGTCTCACACACGCAGAAACACACGCAGACAGACCTTCTGTGAGCCAAGGGCGTGGCTGTCTACCTCCAACTGGAGCGGATTAGGGACAATGGATACGGAGAGAGGGAGACAGACAGAGAGCATGGCCAGGGAAGATAGAGGTTTGGTGGCAGCTGTAGGGTAGCGCTTTGTGAGAGGGAAAACATTAGGCTTCCTAAAATGAGAGAAATGGTCAGGCCATGATGGACCTTGAGAGGAGAAGCAGGGGGTTATGGTAAACAGCACCACCTAGTGGTGGTTGAGAGTACTACAATATTATATTGGGCCTCCCGAGTGGCGCAGAGGTCTAAGGCACTGCATCGGAGTGCTTGAGATATCACTACAGACACCCTGGTTCGAATCCAGGCTGTATCACAACTGGCCGTGATTGGGAGTCCCATAGAGCGGCGCACAATTGGCCCAGCGTCGTCCGGGTTTGGCCGTCATTGTAATTAAGAATTTGTTCTTAACTGACTTGCCTAGTTAAATAAAAATGTTTTTTTTCTGTCATATATATATATATATAAATAGACAGACAAAACATGACAGCTGCCAGTAGATTATGTAAGTCTGATAAGGATTTCCATTCTCAGCCACAGTAGTTAAATCATTCAATAGCTGTTCTATTCTTTATGTAATGTTTAATCTTCTTTTTCCGCTACTGGGAATGAATAAACAAAACAAAAAAATTATACACAATTATGCCATTACATTTTATTTTTTTTCTTCTCTGGCACTCAAAATACTCCAGTCATCTACCTTCTACTATTATATAAACTGGAGACCATTAATCAAGTCTGAAATAAGAGAGGAGATCTGTTGAATTAAGAGCTTGCCCACAAAAGAAAATGACAACAAGACTAAAGATTTGCCCTTCAGGCCCCCTAATGTTCCATAATGCCTGTGTCCTGGCATGCAGTGCAGGGTACACATCAGAGCAGAACCTGGGTCAGCCATGGGACTGAGCAGAGCAGGAACCTGGGTCAGCCATGGGACTGAGCAGAGCAGGAACCTGGGTCAGCCATGGACTATGCAGAGCAGAACCTGGGTCAGCCATGGGACTGAGCAGAGCAGGAACCTGGGTCAGCCATGGGACTGAGCAGAGCAGGAACCTGGGTCAGCCATGGGACTGAGATGGGTTCAGTTCCAGTACAGAGCTGACTGGGAGGAGCAGTGAGCACTCTGCTCTGTTTAGAATGATCCACCCTGCAAGCTGCCCTCTCACAAACACACACACACACTATTAGCCAGAGATAAAGTTGGTTAGGAGGACAATGCAACATACCTGTGCTGACACCACAGATGTAATCAAACAGTTGGTAGATGGGTTTTCCCGTCAGGGCTTCCAGTTTCTGCAGAGTCTGAAGGGCAATCAGTCCCCTGGACAGTAGAAAACACACACATCATGAAGAGCACTGATATAGATTCTCTACGGAATGTAAAAGTGAGTGGGGACGAAGTAATAACACAGATAATAACATCCGCCAGTGACACACACATTCAAATGGAAAACATTGGATAAACTTGAACGTGGTGAGCGATYGCAACAGTCTTTCCATCGCTCTTACTAGCTCTTATTTTCCTTTTTTCCCTCACATGCTTTCCTTCACACACACCCTACTGTACCTGGTTCCCCCTCCGTCGATGGACAGGACCCTGATCCCCTGGCCCTTGACAGGGTTGGTGTATCCCACCAGAGTGAGGGCCTCCCTGACTGCTGCCTTCAGAGACGGGTCCTCAGCCTGGCGGAGACGCAGTAGGCAKGGGATCGCCTTCTCCTGAGGGCCACACACACAGCAAGATATAACAATATARAGTTGACATCACTGACACCCATATGGTCAGTTCTAGAACTAATGTAAGTGGTTTTCAAATCAGTCAATTCAGGAACTACGCTGAAATTGCACATTCTTCTCAGATAAGCGTGGTAAAGATTTGGAATTTAAGTTTACTTCATGAATTTACTAAGTGAAAATGTAAAAAAAATAAAATGTGCCCCAAACCTGCCCCCAAGGAAGAAGGCACCATAGCGCACCAGTCCCTTGTATTAAAAAAGGACGGCAAACAAACTTAGCAGAAGCTTTTATCCAAAGCAACAGAGTACAGCGAGTGGCATGCATACAGTAGGGTACGCATTTTAGTACATGTGACCCCTGTGGAACAGAAGTCATGCCTCCAGCATACACACACCTTGACCTTAATACAAACAACACCTTAGAGGTCAGAGGAAATAGTACGCACCATCTAAGACCAGTGGTTTGACATAACTGTAACTGAACAGACTTTAAAAACACTCTACTGTATCCTCACTGGAGCACTGTTGACGAGGTTAACCAATGTTTCCTCAGGCCAGAAACAATGGCCTTGGGTTAAGTTGTCCAATGGGACAGTCCCTACAGATACAGGTATGTGTAATGTAAATAACCTGCATGATGATAAGGGAACATACACTGAGTGTACAAAACATTATGAACACCTGCTCTTTCCATGACATAGACTGATCAGGTGAATCCAGCTGAAGTCTATCATCCCATATTGATGTCACCTGTTAAATTCAGTTCAATCAGTGTAGATGAAGGGGAGGAGACAGTTTAAAGAAGGAGTTTAAAGCATTGAAGGAAGTATTCTGTATGTGTGCCATTCAGAAGGTGAACGGACAAGACAAAATCATTAAGTGCCTTTGAGCGGGGTATGGCGCACCGGTTTGATTGTGTCAAGAACTGCAACGCTGCTGGGTTTTTCAAGATCAACAGTTTCCTGTGTGTATAAAGAATGTTCCACCACAGAAAAGACATCCAGCCAACTTGACAGAACTGAGGGAAGCATTGGAGTCAACATGGGCCAGCATCCCTGTGGAACGCTATCGACACCTTGTAGAGTCCATGCCCGGAGGAATTGAGGCTGTTCTGAGGGCAAAAAGGGGTGCAACTCAATATTAGGAAGGTGTTCCTAATGTTTTGTCAATTAGTGTATAGGCCCACATACAAACCTATATAGGAACACAGTTCTCTCAATTAATGACTTTATCTTATACAAGCACTATGTTGGCTAAACTGTTGTCATAGCAAAAGTTGGAAAGGAAAAGGAGAGCCGGACACTATAGAAGCTCAGATTCAATCATTTAAATAACCTAATAACCAACATTTCATCAGCGTCGAAACGTTGGTTATTAAATTATTGCATCGGAGCTCCTAGAGTGTCCGGCTCTCCTTTCCAAGTGTTCTACTCCACTAGCCAGCACCTCTCCTTTCCAAGTGTTCTACTCCACTAGCCAGCACCTCTCCTTTCCAAGTGTTCTATTTTGGAGGGTCAGGCACGATTGCATTTACAAGAAGGTGGATATCATTATGTGTCGCTCCGGTGTTTATGGCCAGCCTAGATAGCTTAGGGGTGAGTGTCCCTTGTCGACAACGAGTTGTACCTCGGTACCTGGTCAGGCGTTAAAGACAAGCACGATGTTGCTAAGGGTTCTACTGTGTCAGGCTGTTACATTCAAGCAGAGTGGGACGCGAGTGAGGTGCAGCTAGTCATAAGCTGACTGGTAGTTTTTTCTACAGTGAGTCACGCGGCGGGCTGTAAGCGGGTGGGTACGGCGCTGACCATACTCTGTCTTCTGAATCGTTCCCTGAAGTTGCTGTTGATCCTAGCATGGTAGACACCTGCATGGCTTTTACATACCTAGTGTTGACTTTCGCAATCTTCTAAGGGCATGGGGGCGGAGCGCGCTAGGAAATCCGCAGGCCATGTCATCTTACTGGGTGTTCGTAGGTCTCTTTGTACAAATCTTCAGAAGCAGACTCACGGGTTAGACCACAAGCACACAACGCCATATTCAAATTTACTTAAATGTGCATAATCGTAGTAGTATCTTACACGTATCTCGACTCAGCACTTTATTCCTCCCAAATGCTGGTTAAGTCTATCTCTTCACTAAATCTTTACCTGGAGACGCAGTGCGAGCAGTACAGCAAGTGTGTTTTTCTGCATACATAATCATGTTGTCTGGTGAGAATATCTGGGGCGGCTGTTCTGTTTTTGTTACTTACTCTTTGGGTCTGTCCAAATGGTACTCTACTCCGCTAGCCACACCTCTCCTTTCCAAGTGTCTACTCCGCTAGCAGCACCTCTCCTTTCAAGTGTTTCTAGTTATTCTCTATAGTAAGTGTACTACGTTTGACAGGGCCCAGGACCGTTCTTTAGAAGAGCACCCTTTCTGAATTGCTATGTACTTTGCCTGTGGCTAGGAGGCTGAAAGTGACAATACATTATACACTAAAGGTGTTTACTGCCTAGCCAGAACCTT
>NC_036842.1:89349601-89376065 GCF_002910315.2 Salvelinus sp. IW2-2015
GTTCTACTCCGCTAGCCAGCACCTCTCCTTTCCAAGTGTTTCTACTCCGCTAGCCAGCACCTCTCCTTTCCAAGTGTTCTACTCCGCTAGCCAGCACCTCTCCTTTTCCAAGTGTTCTACTCCGCTAGCCAGCACCTCTCCTTTCCAAGTGTTCTACTCCGCTAGCCAGCACCTCTCCTTTCCAAGTGTTCTACTCCGCTAGCCAGCACCTCTCCTTTCCAAGTGTTCTACTCCGCGTAGCCAGCACCTCTCCTTTCCAAGTGTTCTACTCCGCTAGCCAGCACCTCTCCTTTCCAAGTGTTCTACTCCGCTAGCCAGCACCTCTCTTTCCAAGTGTTCTACTCGCTAGCCAGCAACTCTCCTTTCCAAGTGTTCTACTCCGCTAGCCAGCACTCCCCTTCCAAGTGTTCTACTCCTAGCCAGCACCTCTCCTTTCCAAGTGTTCTACTCCGCTAGCCAGCACCTCTCCTTTCCTAAGTGTTTCTACTCCGCTAGCCAGCACCTCTCCTTTCCAAGTGTTCTACTCCGCTAGCCAGACCTCTCCTTTCCAAGTGTTCTACCCGCTAGCCAGCACCTCTCCTTTCCAAGTGTTCTACTCCGCTAGCCAGCACCTCTCCTTTCCAAGTTTCTACTCCGCTACAGCACCTCTCCTTTCCAAGTGTTTCTACTCCCTAGCCAGCACCTCGCCTACACAGGTGTGTGTTCTTTCGCCTCTAGCCACAGCAAAAGTTGACATGTAGCAAGTCAGAGAGCTTAAGGACGTGCCCTGGTCAAAACGTAGTACACTATATAGAGAATACGGTACCATTTGGACAGAACCAAAAGAGATAGACAAACAGAACAGCCGCCCCAGATATTCTCACCAGACAACATGATTATGTATGCAGAAAAACACTGCTGTACTGCATACTGCTCTGAGGTAAAGATTTAGGTGAAGAATTGATCAGGATGGAGAGATGTAAGATACTGCTGTAATACAGTTGTTAGTGTGTGTGTGTGTGTGTGTGTGTGTTCAAACTACTGAACAGCATAAATAAGCCATTCTCCTCCCCCCCCCCATTAAGTTCAAATCCACATTAGTAAAACATGGATTTTCTGACCATGCTGACACGATAGGCGTTTACAGAAGTCAGCCAGCCCACCTTGACAGCCGCGCGCGCGGGTCCTGGAAACTCCAGTAGATGATAGCTGAGCTCCTCCACTCTGTTGATGTAGACCCTGACATCAGACGCTCGGTTTAACGCCTTCAGGACCGGGTCCGGTTATCCACACTCACCCTAGCTATGATCTAGGAACAGAGCACACACGGTTAGCACTTTCTCAATCACCACAAACAACAATTCAAGTCTGGCTTATCTAATCCTCATTTATTATTGCTTGATTTAGCCATGATGTCAATAACTCAGACACAACCTTCCTACATTTGCACTTTACATGTATTTACACGTTGTTATACTCTTGTGAATTCAATGGATTTTACTAGATTACTTGTAGTTTTTCAGTTGTCTGTCTGTAATTTTTTGTAATGACTTGGTGCTGCCTATCTTATCAACTTAACCAAGGCCATCTTGGCCAGGACGCTCTTGAAAATGAGATTTTAAATCTCAATGAGCCCTTCCTGGTTAAATAAAGGATAAATATTTTTTTTTATTTAAAAAAGGGTGCTGCTGCTCTAAAATGACCGGTCTATAAGCCTGAAACAGTTTATTTTGTAAGAAGAACCAAAAACCATTATATTGTCAGAATGTTAAGAGGATTTCTTCTCCTACCACAGGAGGTCGCTGGCATTTTAAGTGGGGAGATGGGCTCGTAGTAACGGGCAGAAATAAGTGAGAGGGACGGGCTCGTAGTAACGGCTGGAGCAGAATAAGTGGGAGGACGGGCTCGTGGTAACGGCTGGAGCAGAATAAGTGGGGAGGACGGGCTCGTAGTAACGGCTGGAGCAGAATAAGTGGGAGGACGGGCTCGTGGTAACGGCTGGAGCAGAATAAGTGGAGAGGACGGGCTCGTAGAACGCTGGAGCAGAATAAGTGGAGAGGAGCGGCTCTGGGTAACGCTGGAGCAGAATTAGTGGTGGAATCAAAAACATTAAACACATGGTTTCCATGTGTTTGATGCCATTCCATTTGCTCCGTTCCAGACATTATTATGAGCCGTCCTCCCCTCAGCAGCCTCCACTGATGCCTACATGACATTTGTATATGGAGGGTATAGCCTATGGTGGAACGTTGCCAGGACTCATGTCACACCAGTTGTGACTCCAACGTATGATGTGACAGTGGCACGATGTGCTAGAATAGAGGGTTCCTAGAATCCCTCTCTCAAAAATGATAATCACTGTGTGGTGAGGATTGTCAGTTGAGTTTAGAGAAGCAACAGACGCTCTCACAAAGGACCTCAAAATCTGAGCAGCTTTCATGTAAAATGAGTACCCGCAACAACACAAGTTCTAAACAACGTCAACAGGCTGAACGAGGGCGTACTCTCGTGCGGGGGGGGTGGTGCTGTGTGACCTCTCCTTTCCAAGTGTTCTACTCCGCTAGCCAGCACCTCGCCTACACAGGTGTGTGTTTCTTTCGCCTCTAGTCATAAAAAAAGTTGACATTTAGCAAGTCAGAGAGCTTAAGGACGTGCCCTGGTCAAACGTAGTACACTATATAGAGAATACGGTACCATTTGGACAGAACCCAAAAGAGTAAGACAAACAGAACAGCCGCCCCAGATATTCTCACCAGACAACATGATTATGTATGCAGAAAAACACTGCTGTACTGCATACTGCTCTGCGGGGAAAGATTTAGGTGAAGAATTGATCAGGATGGAGAGATGTGAGACACTGCTGTAATACAGTTGTTAGTGTGTGTGTGTGTGTGTGTGTGTGTTCAAACTACTGAACAGCAGTAAATAATGCCATTTCCCTCCCCCCCCCCATTAAGTTCAAATCCACATTAGTGAAACATTGATTTTCTGACCATGCTGACACGATAGGCGTTTACAGAAGTCAGCCAGCCCACCTTGACAGCCGCGCCGCGGGTCTCTGGAAACTCCAGTAGATGATAGCTGAGCTCCTCCACTCTGTTGATGTAGACCCTGACATCAGACGCTCGGTTTAACGCCTTGACCAGGGACCGGGTCCGGTTATCCACACTCACCCTAGCTATGATCTAGGAACAGAGCACACACAGGTTAGACACTTTCTCAATCACCACAACAACAACAAGTTAAGTCTGGCTTATCTAATACCTCATTTATTATTGCTTGATTTAGCCATGATGTCAATAACTCAGACACAACCTACCTACATTTGCACTTTACATGTATTTACACGTTGTTATACTCTTGTGAATTCAATGGATTTTACTAGATTACTTGTAGTTTTTCATGTTGTCTGTCTGTAATTTTTGTAATGACTTGGTGCTGCCTATCTTATCAACTTAACCCAAGGCCATCTTGGCCAGGACGCTCTTGAAAATGAGATTTTAAATCTCAATGAGCCCTTCCTGGTTAAATAAAGGWTAAATATTTTTTTTTTATTAAAAAAGGGGTGCTTGCTCTAAAATGACCGGTCTATAAGCCTGAAACAGTTTATTTTGTAAGAAGAACCAAAAACCATCTATATTGCTAGAATGTTAAGAGGATTTCTTCTCCTACCACAGGAGGTCGCTGGCATTTTAAGTGGGGAGGATGGGCTCGTAGTAACGGCTGGAGCAGAATAAGTGGAGAGGACGGGCTCGTAGTAACGGCTGGAGCAGAATAAGTGGGGAGGACGGGCTCGTAGTAACGGCTGGAGCAGAATAAGTGGGGAGGACGGGCTCGTAGTAACGGCTGAGCGAATAAGTTGGGAGGACGGGCTCGTGGTAACGGCTGGAGCAGAATAAGTGGAGAGGACGGGCTCGTAGTAACGGCTGGAGCAGAATAAGTGGAGAGGACGGGCTCGTGGTAACGGCTGGAGCAGAATTAGTGGTGGAATCAAAAACATTAAACACATGGTTTCCATGTGTTTGATGCCATTCCATTTGCTCCGTTCCAGACATTATTATGAGCCGTCCTCCCCTCAGCAGCCTCCACTGATGCCTACATGACATAGTTGTATATGGAGGGTATAGCCTATGGTGGAACGTTGCCAGGACTCATGTCACACCAGTTGTGACTCCAACGTATGATGTGACAGTGGCACGATGTGCTAGATAGAGGGTTCCTAGAATCCCTCTTCAAAAATAACTCTGGGTGTGAGCCTTCTGGAATCGACAGCCTAGTAAACAGGTGTACTTTGCCTGTGTATGTTGTTGTATTGATATGAAAACAACAGGCCACAGTAGTGACAAAAAACGAGTTATTGACAAACCGGTGCGCCTGGCACTTACTACCCCGTTCAAAGGCACTTAATCTTTTGTCTTGCCCATTCACCCTCTGAGGCACACATACACAATCCATGTCTCAAGGCTTAAAAATCCTTCTTTAAACTGTCTCATCCCCTTCATCTACACTGATTGAAGTGGATTTAACAAGTGACATCAATAAGGGATCATAGCTTTCACCTGGATTCACCTAGTCTGTCTGTCATGCGTCAACAGGTCACATTCCTTTTCAACATGATTCCAAACAGTCAGACCCTTGACAGACGGTATAATGTAGGCCTACCTTCTCTCTTTGGAGCAGCAGTCTCTTGGCCCTCTCCTCTGCAGCCTTCTGTTCCGTATTCACCGCCACCTCTCCTTGCCATGGCTTTGCCCCTGCCTCTTCTGCCTTCAGCCTCTTCTGCTCTACAGCAGCACTCTTGGGTTCAGCAGCCGCCCTGCTGAACCTGGGGACCAGGGGAGCAATGTAGCTCCCTACAAAGGCCTGTACAGTGTCACCAGAGTAGGATAGGTAACGGCCGATACCCTTTTTAGAAGATGGGGAGCTTACGGGTGCAGCAGCAGACCCTGAGGACATTTTGTCTGACATCGGCAGGAGGTCAGTGGAACCACGGTCTGTGTTTTGCGCTTTCTCCTCATCAGACTTTGTTATGCTGCTGAAGTACGAGTTCACGTGGTGGGACAGGTAGTTGTATGTCTCATCCAGGTTAACAGAGAAGGAGCTGGGATGGAAGAGTTGTGTTGTGGTCTGTTGGGAGACTGTGGTGGTGGCTCTCTCAGGTGCACTACTCTCTGTTGGTAGTGGTGATTTGACCTGCTCCAGCCTTTTGGTGGTCCCGTTGGTGGCCACAGTGGTTGGGACAGTGGATGCTGCACGCTGCACCCTCTGTCTGACTTCCTGGATACTGGGGCCTGAGACAGCAGCATTTGCCCTGGCAATGTTGGGGCGAGGGGTGGCAATGGGAGGGGCGCTGGTGGTAATGCCAGGAGTAGGGCCAGGTGTAAGATATGGAGTAGGTGTAAGTGTTGGAGATAGAGTAGGTGTGGGTGTAGAAGCAGTGGCTGTAGTAGGTGGAGGACTAGGGGCAGACACCGAGGCAGGGATTGGAGAAGGTGTAGCAGCATTAGCATTAACAGTGATGTTAGCGGAGGTATAGGCAGGAACTGGGGCTGGGGTTAGAGCTGGGGCTGGGGTTAGAGCTGGGGTTAGAGCTGGGGCTGGGTACCCTACAGTACCATGACCCTGTGGTGTTAGCCCCATCTCCGGGCTGGCTTCCAACACTTTGCCAGCCTCAATGGCGTTCTGTTTGGGTTTGGCTTTGAGCCGGGCTATCTTGGAGAGGAGCTCAGTGTGTGACCCGCTCACCGCCTTGGAGACGGAGTCCAGGGTGCTCCTGAAGCGCGACATGGTGTGGCTGAGACCAGTGGACCAGCGTGAGGTGGATGTATTTAAGTAGTAGGCGCTGGTGTGGAGACCAAGCCTGTGTCTTATCTGACTAGCTCTGGAGAGCCATATCTTATTGCGAATTCTACTTTTTGTGCTGTGGGTATACTTCCAGCTGAGAAAGCCAACTTTGTGGCTCAGGCCTGCTCGGACATCAAACCTACAAGGAGGGTGTTGCTGAGAAGACAATGGAAGTGATGCTGCTCGTTGACCTTGTGTATGCCAGAAGTTCGCTGCTCTGCTTACTTTAAGCACACAAGAATCTGGAACACATCTCAGAGACATCCCTCTTGGTCTTGGAAGGCAGCTTTCATTTCTTTATTCCTTCATGAAGCTGGTGAACAATAAAAATAAACATTACTAAAAGAGGTACTGTGTAGTATCAACATATTGGAGATGTATGTAACTATCTGGTAAGGCCAGCTCTGGGATAGGCGGCTGTTATCTGGATGGCTTACTAGTGGCGCTAGCGTGTCGATTGCATAACTGCAAATGCACCCAATGACCAATGTGTGCTAGCTAGCCGCAGCTAATATATGTTATATCGCCATGTTGTAGATGTGTTATCCCATTGGATTACAATCACATCTATAGCACTTTTTGATTGAAGCTGTGGAAGTAGGCAATCTATGCATGAACATTAGCTAGTTTACAACAACAGCTAGTTAGCTAGAATTGCTAGCTACCGGTTTTCCAGAAACAGCCACTAAACGAGTAACGTTAGTTATCTTAAATGTAACAGTCTAGCCAGGCAATGATAACATACCAGTTTCTTGTTGACGGTTTGTGGAAATCTGAAGAATTCATTGACTCTCGTAACAGCGAAATCAAACGGACATGTAAACACGGTTCACAACAAGCTTCTTGGTATGTGTTGAGGTCATTCGACTCGACAGTTTATATCCACGGACAAAAAAAAACGGACAAAAAAACAGAGGAAAACAATGATCACGCGGTCTTTGATCTGACCTACAATTGGCTATTTATCACCTGCCACTATCAGCCCACTGAGGGGAATTCGATTAATGGCCCGGGTGAACCGGGTTAGTTGTTTGCATTCGATTTGGAACCGGACTGCCTAACGGGCGTGAGCTAGGAGTCTATTACATTAACAAGGTAGTCTAGTCTAGTYACTGCTCTAACAAATGGGTGGATTCGATTATGCTGAGCCGCGGGACACCGTTCTATGGCCCGTGACGTGACCGTGCAAAAGCGGAGAGGGAGGAGCGCCCTTCTCAAATCAAACAGTAATCTGCGCCGCTCGGTCGTGTTGCCATCAAGGCAGCATTGTGCATCATCCGGAAACCTACATCTATTTATTAAAATAGATATGCACTACCTGTCAAACGTTTTAGAACACCTACTCATTCAAGGGTTTCTTTATTTTTCCTATTTTCTACATTGCAGAATAATAGTGAACACATCAAAAGTATGAAATAACAGATATGGAATCATGTAGTAACCAAAAAAGTGTTAAACAAATCAAAATATATTTTATATTTGAGATTCTTCAAATAGCCATCCTTTGCCTTGATGACAGCTATGCATCAAAGTAGACATCATGCAAGACTCCTGCATGTCATCTCTATCTGACACATTTGCTAACAGGTATTGTGTCAATTTAGAACTTGCACTAGACAGTTCACAGAATTGTCAATTGAAAGAAATTTAACAAATTTAATCATTACAAAATGTAGCTAACATTAGATCGTTAATCCAGTGATTATTATCTTTGCCTGATTCGGCAATTTCATCCACATCATCATGGCATTCGTAGTTCTTTATAATAACCACATTAGCAGCTAATTAGCATTTCATTTTGGGGGGGTAAATACAGGTGAATGAATATATTTATAAAAGTTATCTTGTCCTAGAGAGATTTACACGGATATCAAAACGTGACCCAAGGGTAAACTTACACGAAATAAAGACCTTATTTTAAGCGTTTCTAAAATCCCCTACGTGCAAAATGAATGATGGAAAAACAATTGGAACCATTTCCTTGTTTCACCGCTAGGTTTTATGGGTATTATGACTCATACTGTGGTACTCTATGAACGCAGAAAACAAGGTCTGACGTTAACACAGGCTTAGGAGATCTTATATGTTTTGTTCTATGAGATAATAGCAGTCAGTTAACATGACCTTTATGAGTTATGAAGCCTTTATGTGATTTGTGTTTTTTTATTTATTACATAAATTCTTAAAATTCACAAAAAGTGACATTAGCTGATGAAGATTATCTCGTAGAACAATATGCATAAGATCTCCTAAGCCTGTTTACCACAGACCTTATTTTCAGTGTTTATCCAAAAACCCTAAAAAAACGGCATACATTTTACTCATAGTCTTTCTCTAAAGAACAATGGCGGAGTTAGTGCCTACAAAAAGACACCATTACTATTCTCTCTATTATAGCCTCTGCCCAGTCCCTAACAACCGGACATTCCATTTTTTGGGGGAAATGGAAAGAGAACCTGTGATGGGACCTCCGCTTTTGGATGTTAACAAGACGGCACGCCATCTTAACTCCTCCTCCACATTTACTGGATTGGTTGAACAGTGCAGAAGAGAACCTCCACGGACAGTTTTTTTTTATTCTCGTCAAGACCAGTATGTAGGGAATCGAGTTTCAGGCATTTATTTTACGCCTGCTACATTAGGTCAGTGCAATTATAGTGTATGTGACAGCATTGGCAGCGCCATTGAGGCTATCTCCATTTTAAAGTAGTCGATTTTCTTCTTCTTCATTTGGCTGATTGCTTCCAACTCATAGGATATCCCACCCAGTTGACTACTTTAAAATTGTGGAAGCCCTCAATGGCAATGTCCATGCTAAACTAGTTTTTATCAAAGTTGCCGAAATGCCAAATGCATCCACATATATCAGTGCATTCGTAACAACCGACCTAACCATTACGAAACTTCTACTTGATCAAATAAGCCTCAAATAGCAAATTAGCAATTACATTTTTTGTTGACCAAATTCGACACTCATTGACCTTCATACAAAAAAATATTCACTTTGCAAGCTTATTTTCAACAACAGATTTTGGGGCGGTGCAAAACCTCTCGCTTTGCCTCTTCCTCTCTGGCCAGGTGCCCCTTCTGGCCAGGTTCTGGCCAACGGTGAAGTTGGCTCAAATAAAAATGTAGATTAAGCACGAGGATCTGTATTTTCACATACAAACACTTTATCTGCCTTCCCAATGAAACTAGTTAGAAAATTCAAACATATATTTTATGGAAAATAGATGTTGTATGTTTCTGAACGATACACCATGCTGCGTTGTTGACAATATGACAGAGCAACGCAGATTACCGTTCAAACAGATGAACTGGTGGAGGGGATAGAAGAAGAAGGGTTATTTGGCATCAGCTTTGTGTGATTATTTTTAATGGCGAGCATGGAGAGGCCATAGATCAGACTAGTAAATTCGGCTAAGGAACAGAAGTTGGGTATTGAAGACAATACAGGGGATGAAGGCGCAGCAAGAGCGTGGTGAACAGATATATATTGTTATGGATAGCGAGAAAGAAGGAGAAGAGCTGATGCAGAGGGAAAATGTGTGTTGAGGAAGAATGGCGTCAAGTACAAACCGTACTCTGCTGTCTCTGATAGCTCAGAAACGTAAACTGACAAGAAAGTGAGGATACATTACCTGCAGTGGCAGGTGTGGTGAAGATCTCTGAGTCTCGCCCTGATGGTCATGCAAAGTGCCTAGTGGGAGTGGCCTAGTGGGAGTGACATTTTTGAAGAAAGTGGATCCCTGACTTTTGGCTGGCCCAAATGTAGTCTCAGGCTGGGTAGAAATTTTTAATCAGTGAAGGTAGCTCGAAGTGGACTTGTGATGATTTTCTGTGTTTCTTCTACCCAGAGCGAACAAGCTCTCCGCGTCACGCGCTTTGGGACAAGAAGTGATTACTGGGGTGTTTTTAATGTTGAAGTGAAGCAACTGAATTGAAAGATTCCATGTGTCTGTGACGCCCGCCGTTTGGTGCGACACAGACCCGGTGACGAGCGTGGTGAAACTGAGAAGACAATCTGTCCTTTTTAGTTCTGAAGCAGTCTTCACCTGATAAACTCATGTTGGGATATGCCAGTTATCCATGAGAGCTTTTGTGCCGAACCCACTAAGGTGTTTCAGATGCCAAGCTTCAGATGCCAAGCCTGGGCAAATACAGAGTGATACAAATGTATGTTACAGAAAGGTTGGCTTCTTAGCATTCATTGCCATGGTTATCAACTGTACCACTGAAATTGAATGTAAATCACAGAAAATAGATGTTGTGGTGGCAGCTGCAGGGAAGTACTTGGGTATACGAGATTTTACTGCAGAAGAGTTACAGGGTGTGTTGAACGAAAGAGTCCCGTCCTCCCAGGCCGGTGTAGGGTCAAAGTAGTGGGATGGGATAGTGGTATATAGGTGGAGGGTTAGTTGGTGGTTCAATTTTATCCTTTGCCCCTTCCTTTTTATTTTTGTATCACAAAATGTAAGGTGATCGACAGCAAATTCCTGCACAGTAGATGGCAGAATACACAAACAAACTGTGCGAACGCCATGACACCAAAAAAGAAGAAGAAGAGGACAAATCATTAATCATGTCTGGAATTACAAACTGAGAATTGGCAAACAAACTGGCAGCACCAACCCTGCTACAGGAGCCACACCAAGGCCTCCTGTGCACACCCAGAATGGACCATTGGCAGCCACTCTGATCCACTGCAGCAGCTCCACTCCTTTGGAGGGTGCTTCATCAGTGTGGACTGAGCTCTGCCAACACTGCTCTCCCAGTTCACGCCCCAGCCCCTGAATCCAGCGACTTGAGGGAGCTTTTTGTCAGTCTGCTCTGCTCTCACATGGTTGGCCAGGGACCTTGGCAAAGTCTTAGCTCACTCAGCAAATAGCTGCAGATGACTCTGTGCCTCTTAGCTCCAGTGGTGGAAAAAGTACCCAATTGTCATACTTGAGTAAAAGTATAGATACCTTGTGAAAGTGAAAGTCAGCCAGTAAAATACTACTTGAGTAAAAGTGTTAAAGTATTTGGTTTTACATAAATAGCAAGAAATGTAATTGTTAAAATATACTTAAGTATCAAAAGCAAAAGTATAAATCATTTAAAATTCCTTATCTTAAGCAAAGCAGACGGCATAATTTTCTTGTTTTTAAAATGTATGGATAGCCAGGGGCATACTCCAACACTCAGACATTATTACAGATAACCAGGGGCATACTCCAACACTCAGACATCATTTACAAAAGATGCATGTGTGTTTAGTGAGTCCACCAGGCCAGAGGCAGTAGGGATGACCACGTGTTCTCTTGATAAGTACGTGAATTTAACACATTCAAAATGTAAGGAGTACTGTTGGTTGTCAGGGTAACAAGTACAATATTTTCTTTAGGAATGTAGTGAAGTAATAGTCAAAGTTGTCAAAAATATAAATAGTAAAGTACAGATACCCCCAAAAAACTAAGAACAAATTAAGAACAAATTCTTATTTACAATGACGACCTACACAGGCCAAACCCAGACTACGCTGGGCCAATTGTGCGCCGCCCTATGGGACTCCCAATCACGGCTGGTTGTGATTCAGCCTGGACTCGAACCAGGGTGTCTGTAGTGACACCTCAAGCACTGAGATGCAGGGCCTTAGACCGCTGCATCACTCAGGAGCCACTTGATGCCTCTAGGGCAATTCAGAAGGCTGATTGGGGACCTTATTACTGATCAATGTGTTTGTTTTTTATGACCATGTTTCTCTTTCTACTTGCATTTTGAATTTATATTGATGAGTGTATTTTCTGTAATTTGTGTAGTTCTGGGCTCATCTGTAAAAGAGACCTTGGTCTCATTATGACTCCCTGATAAAATTTGCACGACCCACGTGGAGTTCCAGGTCTCAGGCAGCCTCTGGAACTGCCGATCTGCGGCCAACAAGGCAGAGTTCATCTCAGCCTATGCTTCCCTCCAGTCCCTCGACTTCTTGGCACTGACGGAAACATGGATTACCACTGATAACACTGCTACTCCTACTGCTCTCTCCTCGTCTGCCCACGTGTTCTCGCACACCCCGAGAGCTTCTGGTCAGCGGGGTGGTGGCACTGGGATCCTCATCTCTCCCAAGTGGACATTCTCTCTTTCTTTTCCCTGACCCATTCTGTCTATGCCTCCTTTGAATTCCATGCTGTACACGTTACAGCCCTTTCAGCTTAACATCCTTATCATTTATCGCCCTCCAGGTTCCCTTGGAAGTTCATCAATGAGCTTGACGCCCTGATAAGTTCCTTTCCTGAGGATGGCTCACCTCTCACAGTTCTGGGTGACTTTAACCTCCCACGTCTACTTTGACTCATTCCTCTCTGCCTCCTTCTTTCCACTCCTCTCCTCTTTTGACCTCACCCTCTCACCTTCCCCCTACTCACAAGGCAGGCAATACGCTTGACCTCATCTTTACTAGATGCTGTTCTTCCACTAATCTCATTGCAACTCCCTCCAAGTTCTCGACCACTACTTGTATCCTTTTCCCTCTCGCTCTCATCCAACACTTCCACACTGCCCTACTCGGATGGTATCGCGCCGTCCAACCTTCGCTCTCTCTCCCCGCTACTCTCTCCTCTTCCATCCTATCATCTCTTCCCTCTGCTCAAACCTTTTCCAACTATCTCCTGATTCTACCTCCTCAACCCTCTCTCTCCTCTTTCTGCATCCTTTGACTCTCTATGTCCCTATCCTCCAGGCCGGCTCGGTCCTCCCCTCTGCTCGTGGCTCGACGACTCATTGCGAGCTCACAGAACAGGGCTCCGGGCAGCCGAGCGGAAATGGAGGAAAACTCGCCTCCCGCGGACCTGGCATCCTTTCACTCCCTCCTCTCTACATTCTCTCTTCTGTCTCTGCTGCTAAAGCCAATTTCTACACTCTAAATTCCAAGCATCTGCCTCTAACCCTAGGAAGCTCTTTGCCACCTTCTCCTCCCTCCTGAATCCTCCTCCCCTCCTCCCCCTCCCTCCTCTCTGCTGATGACTTCGTCAACCATTTTGAAAAGAAGGTCGACGACATCCGTCCTCGTTTGCTAAGTCAAACGACACCGCTGGTTCTGCTCACACTGCCCTACTGTGCTTTGACCTCTTTCTCCCTCTCTCTCCAGATGAAATCTCGCGTCTTGTGACGGCGGCCGCCCAAACCTGCCCGCTTGACCCTATCCCCTCCTCTCTTCTCCAGACCATTTCCGGAGACCTTCTCCCTTACCTCACTCGCTCATCAACTCATCCTTGACCGCTGGCTACGTCCTTCCGTCTTCAAGAGGCGAGAGTTGCACCCCTTCTAAAAAAAATACACTCGATCCTCCGATGTCAAACAACTACAGACCAGTATCCCTTCTTTCTTTTCTCTCCAAACTCTTGAACGTGCCGTCCTTGGCCAGCTCTCTGCTATCTCTCTCAGAATGACCTTCTTGATCCAAATCAGTCAGGTTTCAAGACTAGTCATTTCAACTGAGACTGCTCTTCTCTGTGTCACGGAGGCGCTCCGCACTGTAAAGCTAACTCTCTCTCCTCTGCTCTCATCCTTCTAGACCTATCGGCTGCTTTGATACTGTGAACCATCAGATCCTCCTCTCCACCCTCTCCGAGCTGGGCATCTCCGCGCGGCCCACGCTTGGATTGCGTCCTACCTGAACAGGTCCGCTCCTACCAGGTGGCGTGGCGAGAATCTTGTCTCCGCACCAACGTGCTCTCACCCTGGTGTCCCCCAGGGCTCTGTTCTAGGCCCTCTCCTATCTCGCTATACACACAAGTCACTTGGCTCTGTCATATCCTCACATGGTCTCTCCTATCATTGCTATGCAGACGACACACAATTAATCTTCTCTTTCCCCCTTATAACCAGGTGGTGAATCGCATCTCTGCATGTCTGGCAGACATATCAGTGTGGATGACGGATCACCACCTCAAGCTGAACCTCGGCAAGACGGAGCTGCTCTTCCTCCGGGGAAGGACTGCCGTTCCATGATCTCGCCATCACGGTTGACAACTCCATTGTGTCCTCCTCCCAGAGTGCTAGAACCTTGGCGTGATCCTGGACAACACCCTGTCGTTCTCAACTAACATCAAGGCGGTGACCCGTTCCTGTAGGTTCATGCTCTACAACACATTCGCAGAGTATGACCTGCCTCACGCAGGAAGCGGCGCAGGTCCTAATCAGGCACTTGTCATCTCCCGTCTGGATTACTGCAACTCGCGTTTGCTGGGCTCCCTGCCTGTGCCATTAAACCCCTACAGCTCATCCAGAACGCCGCAGCCCGTCTGGTGTTCAACTTTCCCAAGTTCTCTCACGTCACCGCTCCTCCCGCTCTCCACTGGCTTCCAGTTGAAGCTCGCATGCTACAAGACCATGGTGCTTGCCTACGGAGCTGTGAGGGGAACGGCACCTCCGTACCTTCAGGCTCTGATCAGGCCCTACACCAACAAGGGCACTGCGTTCATCCACCTCTGGCCTGCTCGCCTCCCTACCTCTGAGGAAGTACAGTTCCCGCTCAGCCTAGTCAAAACTGTTCGCTGCTCTGGCACCAATGGTGGAACAAACTCCCTCACGACGCCAGGTAGCGGAGTCAATCACCACTTCCGGAGACACCTGAAACCCACCTCTTTAAGGATACCTAGGATAGGATAAAGTAATCCTTCTAACCCCCCCTTAAAAGAGTTAGATGCACTATTGTAAAGTGGTTGTTCCACTGGATATCATAAGGTGAATGCACCAATTTGTAAGTCGCTCTGGATAAGAGCGTCTGCTAAATGACTTAAATGTAAATGTAAATAAAATAAAGGTTAAATAAATCTGTGTTTTATATCTGTGGTCATGTCGTCTTCAACAGAGGAAATGAGGCATGCCGTTTACAACGTCCATTTACACCAGTACATTCGTAACAACCTACGCTTTACGAAACTAAAATTCGATCTAGGCCTCACGTTGGAAATTAGCAATTTATCTCCATACAAAAACAAACCCGCTTCCACAGGTTTATTTTCCCGCGGAAAGTGAGGAAGTAAGGGCGGAGTCAGAAATCACTTGGTAGGGAGCTGCCCAATCACATTGCGATTCGTGTTGTTTTCGTTCAGTGTGATGGAGCGTCAAAATAGAGCGTCGCGATAACCGTTAGCTAACTGAAGTTATCCTTCGCAGTTCAGCAAAAAGGTAAGCAAAGCTGTATTGTCGCAGCTGTGTGTCCTCACATAACTTCATTATTAGTGTCATTGAATTATTGGTTTTAGATTTACTGGGCAATCAAGCTTGCTAGCGCTAAATGCTTAACTAGCCATCTAGCTAACATTTGCTAACCGCCTATATATAAACTAGCTAAATAGCAAGCTAATTAAAAAATGTCAGCAATGTCGTTTGTTGTGCCAACGTCATTGGGATTAATGAAAAAGATACATGGAAAATATTGGTAACATCGTGTCAGTTCAGGTAAACTGACTTTTCTTACGGAGTTGATACTTCGCTCAACCAGGCTCAATTTGTCTGGCTGGCTCCATCAATATTGCCTAACGTTAGTCAAGATGACCGTGACTCAGTGTGAGTTATGCAGATGATCAGTGTAAATTTGATAGCTGTATCACTGCTCTCAACTCAAGGCACTATTTAACTAAAGCTGCTATACAAGATTATGTGGGAACAGGGGGATCTTTATGTTGGACATGATATTTATACTAGTAGACATTAAGACCTTTTCTGCTCACTCCTTTGCATAAATCACAAATGGCACTGGTTTCAATGCGTTGAAGTTTTGAACATGTGTATGCTGTAGTGTAGCTTATCTCAACCATAGACGTATAGGCCAAGATATGGGATCTCAACTGTTATTCTACTCTCCCAATATCTACTTTACAGAAGCCACCAGCACCATGGCAACTGCACAGTCAGCATTAACATTTGCAGTGTGTATCCTGATGATAACAGAGTTGATACTTGCCAAGAAGGACTACTATGACATACTGGGTGTGCGGAAAGATGCCAACGAGCGTCAGATAAAGAAGGCTTTTCACAAGCTGGCAATGAAGTATCATCCAGACAAGAACAAGAGCCCAGATGCTGAGACAAAGTTCAGAGGAATTGCTGAGGGTAAGTGTAATAGGAAATTCCAGGTGAACAAAAGAGTAATTCAAAAGTAATTCCGGTTTATTACAAGTTGCAACAGTGACTCTCCTCCAGAGCAGAAGCAGAGAAAATGTCTTACTGTCCTTCTCAGCATAGGCCCTTGTATCCTAATCAGAGAGCACAACATGTTCTGTAAACACCAGCCCGAGAGGCTTGTAGGAAGTCAAAACAAACAGGCAGTGACTTGGTCAGCTACTACAGAATCACACGGTGTTCACAGAATGTCATCAATACAGCCGTGAATAATCAGTGTCCTCGGTTCTTTTACCTCCAGTCTGGAGTCAATCACTATCAACAGACATGAGAGTAATCATAACAACATTCAGCTCCTAGTCTAGTGACCATCAACCTGCACCTTGAGTGTAACACTGGAAATGATGTGTACTAAAGAAACTCCAAACATGCTAAACGTTGTGTTGATCACTCTAAACTAAATATGAACTTTGGTCATCTTAAATATTCCCATTATTCTTTACTCTTTCGTGTCTTTTATTTATGTAAAAATGTTCATCTTCTCACATTCCTTCCAGTGTGCTCTTTCTTTATTATTGTGCTGTAGCCAAATTACATAATTGTTGTGCAAAACGAGTGGTTTTATTTTACACTGTACTGCTAATAGAATCATTGCTTTGATCTGAAACCTTTTCTTGCACTTCTGTCATCTATAGCATATGAAACATTATCAGATGAGAAGAGGAGACAAGAGTACGACCAGTTTGATCACGGCACATTCTATAATGACATAACCAAAGACCGAAACGGTCCAAAAGTCCACCAGCCCTTCAACTTCAACGACATGTTTAAGGACTTCGATATTTACAGCCAGAACCGGCACGCCCATCACCAAAGACACTTCGAGGACCACTTCCGGACCCACCAGGAGGCCCACCACAGCAGACACAAGAGACACTTCCAGGGTGCCTTTGGAGCAGCAGGTGGTGGTGGCTTTGACGACATGTTTGACGACATGGAGAAGATGTTTACTTTTGACAGGGACACTACTAAGCGAACGGAGAGCACATTTCACGGTACTACAACGAAGCAACACTGCAGAACAGTGACACAGCGCAGGGGCAACATGGTCACCACTTACACTGACTGCACTGGCTCC
This sequence comes from Salvelinus sp. IW2-2015, assembly GCF_002910315.2. Lineage (NCBI taxonomy): Eukaryota > Metazoa > Chordata > Actinopteri > Salmoniformes > Salmonidae > Salvelinus > Salvelinus sp. IW2-2015. Next base: position 89,366,673 of record NC_036842.1, read on the forward strand.
TGAGGACAGAGGTCTTGTCGGTATCCACGTCCCCTGGGTCGTGTTCATCAGGCACGAAATGGAAGAAAGCAGCATGAAATGGGGGGGTACTATCTGAACTTGTCCAATAAGAAAGGCTTGTTTTCCATTGCACGACATTTTGAAATGTTTCTCTACGTTGTGCTCTAATGAACATGACCCTGCCACAGCTTGCACATGGGTAGGCCCCTGTGGTGGGAGCAAGCTGTTTTTGTTGCTGCTGTGACCTAAATGCTGGTCATTGCTATTTTGTTGAGTCACAGTAGCTAATGAAAACACTTTTTTAGCACACTCAGTTAAATTTTTAACAATGAATTAAAGCACTGAAAAGCTTTTGAAGCATATCACTCACAGTATAGTTAGGAATTTAAATGTTGTAGAGAAATATTTTTTGGGTAGTTTTAAGTCTAATCTGGATCCAGATTTTCATTAGCTATTCTATATACCGTATATTTAGAAACCCCCTTATATTTACATAGGCTTTTTGAGGAGAAGCTATTCATCATATAGTCCCTTGCAAACCTAAAGATGCAATTGAACATAGTATCAGTATTGTTGCCTTAAGCAACTTCAATTGTCCATGAGAGTTATTTTATTTCATGTTTTTTTTTTTTATGGAAGAATGTTTTCACTTGAGCATTGTTATTGTAATTCGTCAGCCAAAATGTTTCAGTAACTATTACCACTGCCGAACCTAGACATTTTCTGTGTGCATGTAGTATTTTGTATAGCCTACGGCTCCATTGTGTGAATCCAGCAACCTTTGGTTGGAACAAAACAGTGTGGATAATGAACTGTGACAGGTTTGCTTTTGCTTGATAAATGGAGAACGTCTGCAAAAATGTTCCCTCAGAACATTTACTAAAACTGTATGGCAGCATTTTGATGCTGCCTGAAGTTCCTTTTTTTGTGGTAAGGGATGCTCGCCACTTTAAGTTGAAATTAGGAAAGAAATATTCGTATTGGCAAAGATCATATCATGGATACTTTTTGCTGTTGATGTAGCTAGCTACATTGTTATGATTTTCACTCCAGAGGAAATTTAACATCTCTTCTGCTGTCTGCATGGACCACTTGAATTTATAAGCTAACATTGGTGTAAATAAAATCCAGTGTTGTTCATCCAACACCTCATAACCTCCCCGTTACCTCATGTTTCACTAGTCTGTAGACTAGAAATATGTTCTCCTGGGCTTGTATTCAGAAATGTTCTGAGTAGGAGTGCTTATCGAGGATCAGTTTAGCCTTTTTTCTTTTTMATCAACGTGAATAACATTCTACATGGTCAGGTGGAACTGATCCTGGATCGGCAGCAAACCTATTCCGAGACGCTTAATGAATATGTGCCCAAGTTTATGTCATGTGCAATATTTTAAAGCCAGCTCCTCTTGTATTCATATGTTTCGCCACTGTTACTAGCTGGCTTTGTCATTGTGATATGTTGATGTATGACGCATATAGCACTTTAGTTATTGTAATCCTATGGATAAAATGTGTTACATCTTGACTGGAAATAGGGTATAGTCCTTTGAAAATGGAGGGGGAAAAAATCTAAAAGGCTTCAGGAAATTAAAGATGAGAACAAACGATGTGTATTTTCATTCTGTGAAATTGTACCAGTCTTTGTCAGGTGTGTGGCAGGTTTGCACGCTCAAGTCAAATTTTCACTGCAACCTAACTTTTATTTGGGATAGTGCGATGATATGGGGGGTGTGTGTGTGTGTGTGTGTGTGTGTGTGGTCCTACGAGGGAAACCATGCAGTTTATTAGGCTACAGATGAAATAAGGTTGGTGAACGGTGATGAGCTTGATGCTGCTTTCCAATAAATATCGAACGTCCTATACTGGTGACATGATGATCGACGCTTGACTGARGTTTGACAAATAAAATATTCTCGCTCTCATTCATAATTATTTTATTGTAGAGTAGCCTTCCCCGCACTGTATCTGCGAGCAGTTTGCTCGAGCGCACGTGCCAATACCAGAGTAGGTACATTTTCTATTTAAGGCAACCGTTTTCGTGACAACTAATCGGTAGTTTTTAAAATCCGATGGAAACATTGAACTTTACATTTTTATTCGGAACGTGTGAACAGAAAAAGTACATTTTGTGTGCACTACGTCACCACACACTGGTTTTTATGCGCAACAAGTTCGTTTGGAGGAAACACCACTCAAAGATGTTTAACTAACCCAAGATAGATCACAGCTTTTTAACCRAAATTAATCATAGTGTGCAGAGACAAGCACGAGCTAGCGAGAGCCCATTGGCCGTTGTAGCATGTATTTCCGTTAGGGAATGCCTACTCTGTGCGTGTGCATTAACTCAATTCGCCCTTTGCACTCCTTCTAAACAACGCAATTTTTGTAAACTTTGGCAAAGGATGAAGTATACAAAAATCAGTCCACTCTGTTCGTAACATATGATAGTTTTAGAAACCGAAAACTTTTTAGAGATCAAATGTTCCATTGAGGAATTTGTTGGCCAAAATCTATATTCTCCCACCCGCCGGCCACTGCGCTTCATCTCACCACCATATTTGGTAGTGAATGGAAACGCCAACCGGATGCTTCACATTTATTCATCCGGTTAAATCTCAGTCTCATTGTTCTATCTGGCCACTGAAAATCGGTCGCCAATTGGATGGAAACCAAGCTACAGTAACATTGGTGCATCATGATGTCAACGCTTGTAAATGTAGTTTATTTTTGTACTTGTTTATAAAAAAAWTTTTTACTGTTCCTTTGACCGTTTCCCTATGTAAAAACTCAAAGTCCCATAATGCAACGCCGAATTTTTTTTGCGCAGTTTTCAGGGCAGTATACATTGTGACCGTGTGAGGGACATTGGATGACTTTGTGTCTGTGGTTAGCAGGGTTGCTTTTTAGATAGTCCATTTATTTGACAGGTACAGCTTTTTCAGAGCTATGGAGGCCCTTATCCCGGTCATCAACAAATTACAAGATGTGTTTAATACAGTTGGCGCGGACATTATCCAACTGCCGCAGATTGCTGTTGTTGGAACGCAGGTAAGAATCAGCCAGCTAGCGAACTTTAGCTATCTAACATGCTCTCACCACAGAGTTTCATTCACTCTTACGACGTTAGCTAGCTATTGTTGTCTATCACGCAGATCCACTCATGGAACATAGAAATGTAGCTTCGTCTGCTCTGTTTTCAAGGGAAGGTTATCTGACGTTAGTTACTTAGCTGTAGCTAACCACTATCGCGTTAATTAACTTGTTAGCTAGCTAGTTAGCACTATTGTGAGCCGATAACTAGAGCGAATTTGACAAGCAGTGCAACATGGCTAACTACCCCTGTAACATACTACTATGTTCAGCAGCAGGTGTCATAAGCCGTAACCAAACTAAAGCAAACAACTAARTACAGGTGATTTTGAAACGCAATCACGTCATTAAATTGACACGCTACAGTGTTTTGGTTTGTTTACACTCACTTGTATCCATTCTTCTCCTTGGAAGACTTGAATATTTTTCAATGAATGTGAACATAATTGAAGTCTCCAAGGCATCCTCTTTGTTTGATTTCTAGAATTACCTTCCATCTGCTTAGATGAACAGAGATGATATACTTCAAATAGGCTATACCTGTACCAAAATAGGCGGCACCTGTACCCTTCCCTCCACACAGCTGTTGTAGGTGTTACATAACATGTTTACAGTAGCAGCCATCCCCTCCCAGGCACACARAATTCCACTGATTTGCTAAGAGGATGTCACTGTCTCAGCCCGTTGGCAACCTCTGAACTGAAGGTGCCATGGCGACAAGAAGGCAGCCATAGGATGTTTCCCCAATTATCTGGCCTCCAGAGTGTTTCTGCATTGTCTTGTTACTGCTTTTCAAAGGACAGATTCACTCCGAGAGGTTTGTTAGAACTGACAGTGATTTCAGGGATTTTTCTATTTTCCACATGACCGAGTGCAAACTAAAATAGGTAAACTACAGCCAGGCGCAGCTGAGGTGAGACCAGGTAGGTTCAAATCAATGTTGTTGTGGAAAGATTTAACTCTGTCATTGTGTCAGTTCTTTTGTTTTGTAAGTGATGCTGACTTGTGTTGTTTACTATCTCACGTTTACTTTTTGTGTTGTTACTGATTGGGCCGTGTTTCTGTCTCCAGAGCAGTGGGAAGAGTTCAGTGCTAGAGGCTCTGGTGGGGAGAGACCTTCTGCCCCGTGGTACTGGCGTTGTCACCCGTCGGCCCCTCATCCTCCAGCTGGTCCATGTGGACCCAGAGGACCGTAGGAAGACCAGTGAGGAGAATGGTACTGTGAAACACGACACCATCACTGCTCTAGGGTTGTATAATTCTGGGATGCTTCTCATCAATGTTCCCAGGTTTTTCAGAAACCGTGGTTGGAGTATTCCCTCTCTGCTTAGGCTATTACCTTCTGATTCTGGAAGGAAATCCTCCWACCAGGGTTTCTGAAAAARCTGTGAACTTTGACAAAGTGACATTCTGCTGGTGGCTGCTCTGTGTCTCTTGGCAGTTAACTGGGGATGGTGTTGTGGTTTTCATCCTTCCTGTCCCTCATGTCTACAGTTCTCAGATTACTATTTAAACCAATTTAGTTGAGTGTGTGTCCTAGGTTTGTGTGTCTGTGCGTTTATTGCGTCTGTTTGTGTGTCTGTGACATGCTGTGTTTTGACGCTCTGTGTGCCTGTGTTTCTGACTGATTGGCCAGCCTTTTTAGAAGAAGTGTGGTTCTTAGGCCAGGACATGCTCGTATGAATGACTGCACCAGCAAGTCATGTCACAGTGCATTATTCAGTTGGACTGTGAGAAGTGCCATGTCACCTCAGCAGATATAGAAGTCTGCATTCACAGCAGTGGACAAGCTAGCAAGTTCTAGCRGTAAATTAGGCACTTAAGCTTTAACAGGGTTTCCCTTATCTATCAAAGTTCTACAGGCACCTGAATATTCTTACATAGCCACCAAGTCACAACAGCGTGCAATGTCATGATACTCCATCCACAATGACATCCAAGACATTTGAACGCAAAACCAGCTTATGAGATATGCCACTATTAGGCTTTCCCCAATAGAATGACAAATGTAGTAAACCTTGTGTGGTTTATGAGACATTCTGCCCTATAGGCGGAGTGCTTGAGTCTGCCCTGCTGCAGGGAATAGTCACATGAAGGATGATGTAAACCACTGCACTGCTGCAGATGGCCATGATGCAGGAGCTGCATCTATAACTACTAACCCCTCTCTCCTGTCGTCTGATCTCTTCTGAACCACAGACCCCAATGCTTGGAGAAACATGCGCCTTTACAAAGGTCTCCTTTTCCTTGTTCCCTTATTGCCTGTTGTCTGTGTTCAATCAGCAGCTTCTTACTCTKGGCCTACCCCTTTCTGTTAGCCCCCTCTCCCATCCTGCCTTTTAGCCCGTTGGTTTTGAGCTGACAAACCCTGTGGCTTAGCTTGATTCAGCGAATCAAGCCCAGGAAGGTCAAACTCTGATTCAGACAAAACACTTTATATTCTGTATAAGGAAAGGACATCATAAGAAAAACTATTTTGGAGTGCATGGTCACAGTGTGATAACTTATTTGGTGGTAAGTAGGGACCTTAAGGGCAAATAAAATGTTCTGTTTCAATTCACATCAATTCTAAACATGCTGAAAAACAAACGCCTCTTAAAATGTCCTCAAATAGCTGCTTGTAGCTAACAGCCGACCCACCATCTTGTTTAATTTATTTCATAGTTTGGTAGGTAATTATTTCAGTTGAATTGTTCCAACTAAAACATGTATTATAGTTTAAATAATAACATTGTTGTTATATGAAAGGTATTTGGTAGCTAGGTAGTAGTAATGCCTATTCCTGTGCTTCCCATAATGCACCAACCATGCTTTTCTCACAGCAGCTATATTGTTTTTGCTTTTGTCAAAAAACACATTTCTCACTGTATTGTTTGTTCAGATCTCTGTCTGTATCCCTCTGGGTTATTGGCCTGCACAACGTATTCCCATCCCAGCTGAACAAACTAATAAATAGTTCTACATCCTCCCTTGAGACACCAGTCAACATGACAGTTTAATTACAACACAATGGGCTGCTTTCCAAGACACAGATGAAGCCTAGACCTTGAAAATCAGGTACAATGTAGCGTCCCCGTTGATGTAAATTAGTCCTAAACTTAATCTYTGTCCGGGAAACTGGCCCTAAGAGTAGGCTGCTAGGCCCACTTCAAATGACATCTGCCAGATAGACTGGGAAATGGGACTGAGACTGCCTTGTCATATTCCCACAGGTGTCGACGGAGAGGAATGGGGCAAATTTCTACACACCAAAAACAAGGTAGGCTATGTCTCAGTACTAACAATGCCTCCGAGCTAGTCTCTGTTGGTTCGAAGCAAGCAGGTTGCTGACCATGCAAAGCACTCCCTCAGCTTTCTCTTCTTCTCCATAGAGTTCCCTTTCACTGCCATAAATAGAAACACAGCTTAAACATTTGATTAACCTAAGCAGATATAAACACACACGGTAGGCTTTCGCAGAGCCAAGGCTTCCCAAGACTGAGTTTGGGAACCCTTGGCTCCCAAACTATTGATTTGTTCACATTGGAATAACTCAATGTTTTGTGTAGGAGAGGAACTATCTCTAAGTCACATGATCAGTTACACACCCTTCTCTCTTCTCTCTGTCACCCCCCCCCTCTCTGTCACCGCCCTCTCTCTCTGTCACACCCCCCTCTCTCCTCTGTCACCCCCCCCTCTCTCTCTGTCACCCCCCCCCTCTCTCTCTCTGTCACCCCCCCCTCTCTCTCTCTGTCACCACCCCTCCTCTCTCTGTCACCCCCCTCTCTCTCTCTGTCACACCCCCCCTCTCTCTCTCTGTCACACCCCCCCTCTCTCTCTCTGTCACCCCTCTCTCTCTGTCACACCCCCCCTCTCTCTCTCTGTCAACCCCCCCTCTCTCTCTCTGTCACACCCCCCCTCTCTCTCTGTCACACAAGCCCCTCGCTCTCTGTCACACAAGCCCCCTCTCTCTCGCTCTCTGTCACACAAGCCCCTCTCTCTCGCTCTCTGTCGCTGCTCTGTCACACCCTCGCTCTCTCTCGCTCTCTCTCTCGCTTGCTCGCTCTGTCACACCCCCCCCTCTCTCTCTCTCTCTCTCTCCTCTCTCTGTCTCGCTCTGTCACACCCCTCACTCTCTCTCGCTCTGTCACCCCCTCTCTCTGAAAGTGACCCAGAATGGTCTTACAGTAGAGGGAATAGGTCTGAATATACACCAGAGGGAAGGAAATGGGGATGAATAGGTCTATATATAGTAGAGACGTGTGCAGCGAACTGCTCTGGTGCTCTAGATGTCTCCTTTATGGTCAGGAACAGAGAAGGCCTTGTGACGTGCTGTAAATGGATGCTGTGGGTGATACAGGATTATTATTTTCTTCATGCTTTTATTTGTAAAATTATATTTAGATTTTTGCAGTAGCCTTTTGATGTTGGAACCAGATCATAGTAAATCATATTTACATTGATGTCATGTGCAGCTATATAAACCCTAATGTAATAATGTGTTATTCCATTTTAAGGTTAAATTTGTTTTGTTTTTAGATTTACAACAAAGACTTCGATGAAAATCCGTCTCGAGATGCTCGAAGCTGAAACGGAAAGAGTTTTTCCTGGCAATAACAAAGGTTATGGCTATAACAAAAGGTAGAGGAGTTGCAACGAGTAGGGCGTTTGACAAGGTAGGGGCGTTGACAAGGGTAGGGCGTTGACCAAGGTAGGGCGCGTTGACAAGGTATGGGCGGTTGACAAGGTAGGGCGTATGAACAAGGTAGGGCCGTTGAACAAGGTAAGGGCTGTTGACCGGTAGGGCCGTTGAGCAAGGTAGGGCGTTGACAAGGTTTGGCAATAACAAGGTTTGGCAATAACAAGGTTTGGCAATAACAAGGTTTGGCAATAACAAGGTTTGGCAATAACAAGGTAGGGCAATAACAAGGTAGGGCAATAACAAGGTTTGGCACCCATGCATACCCCACAAGACATGCCACCAGAGGTCTCATCACAGTTCCCATGTCCAGAACAGACTATGGGATGCACACAGTACTACTCACTGCCATGACTACATGGAACTCTATTCCACATCAGGTAACTGATGCAAGCAGTAGAATCAGGTTTTTATTTTTAAATACACCTTATGGAAAAACAGGGACTGTGAAGAGACACACAAAGGTACAGACACACGCATCAGCACACACTGTGATATTGTTGTATGGTGGTATTGAACATGCTGTGGATATGTGGTGGTATAGAGATGTTATATGATGTACTGTTTTATCTTTAGTCCATTCAGTACAAACAGTTCACTATTTTGTATGTCATGTGGATGCTTTGGTGTGTTTGGACCCCAGGAAGAGTAGCTGCTGCCTTGGCAACAGCTAATGGGGATCCATAATAAATACAAATATCAACAAAATCATTTAGTGCGAAGATAGTCCCAAACAATGTCAAACACGTGTTATCATTACCAACTACTGAACTGACATTTCTGTTTGTCTTGTTCCAGGGAATCACGGATGAACCCATACACCTGAAAATCTTCTCCCCTCACGTAGTCAACCTCACACTGGTGGATCTGCCAGGTATCACAAAGGTATGTTTTTATTTCAAATCAAAATGCTAATTGAGTTGCGCAAGTGGGATCGAGTTGGTTTGAACCCGCCTCAAAACGTACTTAGTCTGCTGAGCTAAAGCCAAGGCATTATCTCTGTGAGCTAATTAAAGTCTTCAGAGCTCAGGTGAGGTTATTCATATTGCCAGCATGGTTCACTGAACATTGAAGGAGACAGAACCCCAAGTATGGTTTGAAATATGAAAGGGGCAGGCTACGTTGACAGTCTGTATGTCCACCCAGGTGCCGGTGGGAGACCAGCCCAAAGACATAGAGGTGCAGATCAAAGACTTGATCGTGAAGCACATCTCTAACCCCAACTCCATCATCTTGGCTGTGACTGCGGCCAACACAGACATGGCCACCTCAGAGGCCCTCAAAGTGGCTCGCGAGGTCGACCCTGACGGTAAACACCTTTCTCCCGCTCTCAATTTCTTCTCTTTTGTGTGTAGCTGACTGTCTGTCTCTCTCGCTCTTTGTCTCTGTTCCGTACYCTCTCTCCTGCTCTCTCTCTCTGTTAATCTCAATTGGTTGTCTCCTACAGTGGTTACTCGAAGTCCTTTAATCCTTATATCAGACATGCCATGGCATACACCGCCTACTATTATCCCCTTGGTTACCTGGGTGTAGGATACACCCTCTACTATAAACCCCTTGGTTACCTGGGTGTAGGATACACCCTCTACTATAAACCCCTTGGTTACCTGGGTGTAGGATACACC
>NC_036842.1:89376220-89381654 GCF_002910315.2 Salvelinus sp. IW2-2015
ATGTATCCTAACAACCTCAGGTAAACCAGGGTTATAAGTAGGGGTTGTAGTATCCTACCCGCAGGTAAACCAAGGGGTTTTCAGTAGGCGCGGTGTATTACCACAGCCCAGGTAACCAAGGGTTTCATAGCTTAGGTGTGTATTCACCCCAAGGTAACCGAGGGGTTCTATCAGTAGGGACGTGATGATCTACACCACGGTAAACGCAGTAGGGTCTGTTCCAGATAGGGCGGTGTATCCTACACCATAGCGTAACAGGGGTTTCATAGTAGAGCGGTGTATCCTAACACCCCGGGGTAACCAAGGGGTTATTATAGCTAGGCGGTGTTAGTCCACCTACTGAAAACCCCTCGGTTACCTGGGTGTAGGATACACCCTCTACTATAAACCCTTTGGTTACATGGGTGTAGGATACACCACCTACTGAAAACCCCTCGGTTACCTGGGTGTAGGATACACCCTCAACTATAAACCCTTTGGTTACCTGGGTGTAGGATACATCACCTACTGAAAACCCCTCGGTTACCTGGGTGTAGGATACACCCTCTACTATAAACCCTTTGGTTACCTGGGTGTAGGATACACCACCTACTGAAAACCCCTTGGTTACCTGGGTGTAGGATACACCGCCTACTATAAACCCCTTGGTTACCTGGGTGTAGGATACACCACCTACTATAAACCCCTTGGTTACCTGGGTGTAGGATACACCCTCTACTATAAACGCCTTGGTTACCTGTTTTTTACCTGTAGTTTCTCCAGACAGGGAGGACCTGATCCTACATCAGCACTCCTACTCTTGATTATTTTATGAATATGGGTTCTGCTGTTTCTGTCGCTGTGTGTAGGCAGGAGGACGTTGGCTGTGGTGACCAAACTGGACCTAATGGATGCTGGGACAGATGCCATGGACGTACTGATGGGTCGGGTCATCCCTGTCAAACTGGGCCTCATAGGAGTGGTCAACAGGTCTGCACCTTTACACAATACACTTCAGTCTCTAACATGTTGAATAGAGCAAGACTTCAGCCTTCTTGAAAACCCTGTATATATTTTAAAGGTGCATCAAAGGGTTCAAGAAGCCAACAGTCCCTCAAGATCAAAATGGAGAAAGGGCCAGCATTCCTTTTGACGTTTTGTTTACAATGTTCTTTAACACAACAATGTCATTAAAAAACCTCACACAGTACCACCTACATTCCTTTTCCAAGGAGTCAGCTCGACATCAACAATAAGAAGTCAGTGGCCGACGCCATCCGTGATGAATATGCCTTCCTACAGAAGAAGTACCCCTCCCTCGCCAGCAGAAATGGAACCAAATACTTAGCCAGAACGTTGAACAGGTATGAAAATAGAAATCTATTCAGCAAACAAGTCTTCAACAGAAGACAACTTTTGAGGTTTGAAAACATTTGACCAACTTCTGATTTTGATGTGTAATGTCACTCTAAGCAACTAGCAAGTCACTTTCATTGTGGACAACTATCATGCTGTTGCCCTTTTCTCACTTCTAACTTCACATTCTTCTCCTCCTCGTTGCCAGGTTGTTGATGCATCACATTAGAGACTGTCTCCCGGAGCTGAAGACTCGTATCAATGTGCTGGCGGCCCAGTACCAGTCCCTGCTGAGTAGCTACGGTGAACCTGTAGAGGACCAGAGCTCTACTCTGCTGCAGCTAATCACCAAGTTCGCCGCGGAGTACTGTCACACTATCGAGGGCACCGCTAAGTACATAGAGACAACAGAACTGTGAGCAACTTATACTCCCCCCRTCCCCTCCCCCAAAAAGGTGTGAATTCCTACTCTTTAGTATTTTGTTCATTTATTTGAAGAGGAAAATAGGAAGGATGGAAATAACCTCTTTCAAACATCCGAGCACCTCTACTAATTGAGCGTCACAAGTCAAACAATTGGAAGCTTTTGCAGTTCAATTTTTATTTAACCTTTATTTAACTAGGCAAGTCAGTTAATTAAGAACAAATAATTTTTTTAAATGACGTCCTACCCCGGCCAAACCTTCGCCAATTGTGCGCCGCCCTATGGGACTCCTAGTGACGCCTCTTGCACTGAGAGGCAGTGCCTCAGACCGCTGCGCCACTCGGGAGCCCATACACCTGTGTAGGAGGTAGATTAGCCAGCCTACTACTTTGATCTTTCAGTTACAAAGCGAGAGCTTGGGACTTCAACGTTCTATCTACTAAAAGAGGATTCTGAGATAATTGGCTTTAAAGTTCCGAAACCTCATTGGTTTGAATGGTGTCAGCAAATTTATGTGTGTTTATTTTACATAACAATTGGGGCATTTAGAGTACTATATAGTAGAACAAGGCTGTCAACTCAATTTTGACATGCCTATAGAACCTACTAATCCCAAGCTCTCGAAATGACGTTGTTGTTCTCTTCCAGGTGTGGTGGAGCACGAATCTGTTATATTTTCCATGAGACGTTTGGTCGGACGCTGGAGTCCGTCGACCCACTGGGAGGTCTGACCACCATAGACGTGCTAACAGCTATTAGGAATGCTACAGTGAGTTGTATGCTACTGATTATGTACAGCCTCACATTTGTTGGGATCCATGTTCATTTCAAGTACAATGATGCAATGTTCAGTGTTTTGACGATCAGTTTGACACATCTGTTTAAGGGATAAGCTTGTTTGTTTAACTTGAGTTCAAAGCAGAAAAAGATACATTTACCTTCTCTCAAGAAAATGAACAATTAAGTATTCTTCTAAACTGTGAGTTGTGTGTTAGCCAGAGACTGCTGGGTAATGTASTCTCTCTCTCTCTCTCTGTAGGGCCCGCGGCCAGCTCTGTTTGTGCCTGAGGTGTCGTTTGAGCTGCTGGTGAAGAGACAGGTGAAGAGACTGGAGGAGCCCAGCCTGCGCTGTGTGGAGCTGGTCCACGAGGAGATGCAGAGGATCATCCAGCACTGCAGCAACTACAGCACACAGGTAGACTAGACACACACACACACACAGCAACTACAGCACACAGGTAGACTAGACACACACACACACAGCAACTACAGCACACAGGCAACAATCAAGGTTAGACTAGGAACACCACACACGACACAACATGCAAAAACTACAGCACACGAGGTAGACGTAACGCACACCACCACACACACATACAGCACACAGGAGCAACCACGCCAACTACCAAGCACACAGGTAGACTAAGACCACACGACACACAAGACAACTACAGACACAGGTAGGACCTATGACAGCACACATCACACAACGCATCAGCACACGCACAGCCGGTAATCTAGACCACACCACACACGAGCAGCAACTAACAGCACACAGGTAAACTGACACACACTCACACACACACTACAAGTCACGCACAAGGTAGACTAGACAACACACGCACACAGCATACAGCACACAGGCGCAGGCCTGGACCGACACACAGCACTAACAGCACACAGGTAGACTACGACACACAGCACCACACAACAGTCAGGGCACACGCAGTCCAGCCTACCGAGCAGCACAGGTAGAGGGACACACACACACACAACTACAGCACACAGGTAGAGGGAACAACAACACACACGCAACTACAGCACACAGGTAGAGGGACACACACACGACACAGCACAACTACAGCACACAGGTAGAGGGACACACACACACCAGCACTACAGCACACAGGTAGAGAACACACGCACCACAGCAACTAACAGCACTACCAGGTAGAGGGACAACAACACAGCACACAGCAACTACAGCACACAGAGGGACCACAACGCACAGCAACTACAGCACACAGGTAGAGGGACACACGCACACAGCAACTACAGCACACAGGTGAGAGGACACACCGACACAGCAACTACAGCACAACAGGTAAGGGACACACGCACAGCAACTACAGCACACAGGTAGAGGGAACCACACAGCACAGCAACTACAGCACACAGGTAGATGGGACACACACACGACAAGCTACAGCACACGGTAGAGGGACACACACACAACAGCAACTACAGCACACAGGTAGAGGGACACAACGCACAGCCAAACTACAGCACACAGGTAGAGGGACACACAACCGACACAGCAACTAGCAGCACAACAGGTAAGAGGGACACACGCAACAGCAGCACTGACAGCACACAGGTAGAGGACCACGCACACAGCAACTACAGCACACAGGTAAGAGGGACACACACACACAGCAACTACAGGCCACAGGTAAGAAGGGAACACCACACACACAACTACAGCACACAGGTAGAGGAGCACACACCACCACAGCAACTACAGCACACAGGTAGAGGCACACCGCACCCAGCACTACACGCACACAGGTAGAGGACACACGACACAGCAACTACAGCACACCAGGTAGAGCCGGACACACACACCACAGCAACTACAGCACACAGTAGAGGGACACACGCACACAGCAACTACAGCACACAGGTAGAGGGACACACGCACACAGCAACTACAGCACACAGGTAGGGGACACACACCCGCACCAGCAACTACACACAGCAGGTAGAGGGACACCACGCACACGCAACTACAGCACACAGGTGAGGACAGGACAGACACACGCACACAGCAACCTACAGCACAACAGGTAGAGGGAAACACACGCAAGCAAACTACAGCAGACACAGGTAGAGGACACCAACACAGCACCTAGCAACTACAGCACACAGGTAGAACGGGACACACACGCACAGCAACTACAGCACACAGGTAGAGGGACAACACACGCACAGCACTCACAGTAACCAACAGGTAGAAGGGACACACACACAGCCTACAACTACAGCACATCAGGAACAAGATAGAGGGACAGACTCACACACACACACACACAGCAACTACAGCACACAGTAGAGGGAAAGCACACACACACACACCACCTCTGTTTTTGGCAGTACATTTGTGGGGCAGGCAGGTAGCCTAGTGGTTAGAGCATTGGAATATCCTATCTACCAAGGGCAAGATTGAATCCCTGAGCTGACAAGAAGTAAAAATCTGTCGTTCGTTCCTTGAACTAATGCGACAGTTAACCCCACTGTTCCTAGCCGTCATTGAAATAAGAATTTGTTCTTAACTGAACTTGCCTAGTTAAATTAAGTGATAAAATAAAAAATAAATTACATTTTTTAACTAAACAAGTACTAGCTGAGTGGTTGCAATATGCGAGATTATACTTAAATTCTTTAAGGTTCGGCGGAGGATATCTTTGGTGAGCACGTGGATCTGACATCGGTGTGTACATGACACAGGGCTGTGCCTTCGTCCTCGATCCACTCTTTGACCTAAAATACCGCCACAGAGCGCCCGTTAACGTTTATCCACTGGCACCAATGCTTTACTAGTGACTAATCAATAGTGACTGCTTGACACCAACTTTTGTTTTATTTTTTGGGGCCAGTTTGTTATTTTCGATTTTG
>NC_036842.1:89385961-89395503 GCF_002910315.2 Salvelinus sp. IW2-2015
GTAGAGGGACACACACACACACAGCAACTACAGCACACAGGTAGAGGGACACACGCACAGCAACTAACACGCACACAGGTAGAGGGACACACGCACACAGCAACTACAGCACACAGGTAGAGGGACACACACACACAGCAACTACAGCACACAGGTAGAGGGACACACGCACACAGCAACTACAGCACACAGGGTAGGGGAACACGCACACAGCAACTACAGCACACAGGTATAGGGACACACACGCACAGCAACTACAGCACACAGGTAGAGGGACACACACGCACAGCAACTACAGCACACAGGTGGAGGGACACACACGCACAGCAACTACAGCACACAGGTAGAGGGACACACACGCACAGCAACTACAGCACACAGGTAGAGGGACACACACGCACAGCAACTACAGCACACAGGTAGAGGGACAACACGCACAGCAACTACAGCACACAGGTAGAGGGACCACACACGCACCACAGCAACTACAGCACACAGGTAGAGGGACACACGCACAGCAACTACAGCACACAGGTAGAGGGACACACACACACACACACAGCAACTACAGCACACAGGTAGAGGGACACACACACACACACACACACTCTGTTTTGGCAGTACATTTGTGGGGCGGCAGGTAGCCTAGTGGTTAGAGCATTGGACCAGTATCCCAAAGGTTGCAAGATTGAATCCCTGAGCTGACAAGGTAAAAATCTGTCGTTCTGCTCCTGAACAAGGCAGTTAACCCACTGTTCCTAGGCCGTCATTGAAAATAAGAATTTGTTCTTAACTGACTTGCCTAGTTAAATTAAGGTAAAATAAATAAATACATTTTTAAAAGATGGTGGCCGACAGACACTGTCGCCTTGCTCCTAGCCAACTTTGCAGTATTTCGTTTTTCAGTGTTATTTCTTACATTATTTACTCGGAATGTTTGTTGTATTATTATGTACAGCCGGAAATAACTTTTGGATATTAGATCGGCGGTCACTTACCAGAAATTGGACTTCCCTGACCTGGATCCTTTGTTTTGAGCTTCCCGAGGCAGTTCTGATCATCCCAGGAGCTGCACCGAACCGCCCACGTTGGAGAAGAGATAGGAGTTGTGCCCTAGTCAGACTCAGGCGGTGTGCATACCATCCACTGCTTCCCGGTATATTACTTGCCAACGTTCAGTCCCTGGACTAAGCATGTTAACCCACACGAGGCTGCAGGCCCAGACGGCATCCCAAGTCGTGTCCTCTTAAGTGTTTACGGACATATTCAATCTCTCCCTATCCCGGTCTGTTGTCCCCACTTGCTTCAAGATGTCCACCATTGTTCCTGTACCCAAGAAAGCGAATGTAACTGAACTAAATGACTATCGCCCCGTAGCACTCACTTCTGTCATCATGAAGTGCTTTGAGAGGCTAGTTAATGACCATATCGCCTCCACCTTACCAGACACCCTAGTCCCACAACAATTTTCAGATCCAACGGACGACGCAATCGCCATTGCACTGCACACTGCCCTATCCCACCTCAAGATAAATACCTATGTAATAATGCTGTTCATTGACCACAGCCAAGCTTCTACAGATGCACTGTTGAGAGAATCCTGTCGGGCTGTATCACCGCCTGGTACGGCACCGCACACAACCGCAGGGCTCTCCAGAGGGTGGTGCGGTCTGCCCAACGCATCACCGGGAGCACACTGCCTGCCCTCCAGGACACCTACAGCACCCGATGTCACGGGAAGGCCAAGAACATCGTCAAGGACCTCAGCCACCCGAGCCACGGCCTGTTCACCCCGCTATCACCTAGAAGGCGGAGACCGTACAGGTGCATCTGAAAAACAGCTTCTATCTCCAGGCCATCAGACTGTTAAATAGTCACCACTATCAGGCCTCTGCCCAGTTTTTTTTATTTATTTGTATTTTACCTTTATTCAACGAGGTAAGTCAGTTAAGAACAAATTCTTATTTACAATGATGGCCTACCAAAAGGCAAAAGGCCTCCTGCGGGGACGGGGGTTGGGATTCAAAATAAATTAAATTAAATATACAGTGGGGAGAAGTATTTGATACACTGCCGATTTTGCAGGTTTTCCTACTTACAAAGCATGTAGAGGTCTGTAATTTTTATCATAGGTACACTTCAACTGTGAGAGACGGAATCTAAAACAAAAATCKAGAAAATCACATTGTATGATTTTTAAGTAATTKATTTGCATTTTATTGCATGACATAAGTATTTGATCACCTACCAACCAGTAAGAATTCCGGCTCTCACAGACCTGTTAGTTTTTCTTTAAGAAGCCCTCCTGTTCTCCACTCATTACCTGTATTAACTGCACCTGTTTGAACTCGTTACCTGTATAAAAGACACCTGCGAAACACTGCCGATTTTGCAGGTTATCAAATACTTGTTTTCCCCACTGTATATAACACACTATAGAGAGACCTAAGACAAAAACATAGCAAGGCAGCAACACATGACAACACAGCATGTTAGCAGCACAAAACAGGGTACAACCATTATTAGGAACAGACAACAGCACAAAGGGCAAGAAGGTAGAGACAACAATACGTCACGCAACGCAGCCACAACTGTCAGTAAGAGTGTCCATGATTAAGTCTTTGAATGAAGAGATGGAGATAAAACTGTCCAGTTTGAGTGTTTGTTGCAGCTCGTTACAGTTGCTAGCTGCAGCGAACTGAAAAGAGGAGTGACCCAGGGATGTGTGTGCTTTGGGGATCTTTAAGAGAATGTGACTGGCAGAACGGGTGTTGTATGTGGAGGATGAGGGCTGCAGTACATATCTCAAATAGGAGGGAGTGAGGCCTAAGAGAGTTTTATAAATAAGCATCAACCAGTGCGTCTTGCGACGGGTATACAGAGATGACCAGTTTACAGAGGAGTATAGAGTGCAGTGATGTGTCCTATAAGGAGCATTGGTGGCAAATCTGATGGCCGAATGGTAAAGAACATCTAGCCGCTCGAGCACCCTTACCTGCTGATCTATAAATTATGTCTCCGTAATCTAGCATGGGTAGGATGGTCATCTGAATCAGTTTTAGTTTGGCAGCTGGGGTGAAAGAAGAGCGATTATGATGGAGGAAACCACGTCTAGATTTAAATTTTGCCTGCAGCTTTGATATGTGCTGAGAGAAGGACAGTAGTACCATCTAGCCATACTCTCAGGTACTTGTATGAGGTGACTACCTCAAGCTCTAAACCCTCAGAGGTAGTAATCACACTGGTGGGAAGAGGGGCATTCTTCTTCCCAAACCACATGACCTTTGTTTTGGAGGTGTTCAGAACAAGGTTAAGGGCAGAGAAAGCTTGTTGGACACTAAGAAAGCTTTGTTGTAGAGCATTTAACACAAAATCCTGGGAGGGGCCAGCTGAGTATAAGTTTATGAGTTTATATGCAGACTATCATCTGCATATAAATCGATGAGAGAGCTTCCTACTGCCTGAGC
Organism: Salvelinus sp. IW2-2015; assembly: GCF_002910315.2. Taxonomy (NCBI): domain Eukaryota; kingdom Metazoa; phylum Chordata; class Actinopteri; order Salmoniformes; family Salmonidae; genus Salvelinus; species Salvelinus sp. IW2-2015. Next base: position 89,389,429 of record NC_036842.1, read on the forward strand.
TATGTTGTTGTAAATTAAGAAGAGCGTGGGGTCTAGGATCGAGCCTTGGGGTACTCCCTTGGTGACAGGCAGTGGCTGAGAAAGCAGATGTTCTGACTTTATACACTGCACTCTTTGAGAGAGGTAGTTAGCAAACCAGGCCAAAGACCCCTCAGAGACACCAATACTCCTTAGCCAACCCACAAGAATGGAATGGTCTACTGTGTCAATACAAATGGCAGCACCACATTGCTTAGAATCAAGGGCAATGGTGACATAATTTAGGACCTTTAAGGTTGCAGTGACATATCCATAACCTGAGCGGAAACCAGATTGCATACCAGAGAGAATACTATAGACATCAAGATATCCAGTCAGTTGATTATTGACAAGTTTTTCCAACACTTTATATAACAGGGCAAAATAGAAATAGGCCTATAACAATTAGGATCAGCTTGATCTCCCCCTTTAAATAAAGGACGCACCGTGGCTGCCTTCCAAGCAATGGGAACCTCCACAGAGAGGAGAGACAGGTTAAAAAGGTCAGAGATAGGCTTGGCGATGATAGGGGCTGCAACCTTAAAGAAGAAAAGATCTAAACCATCCAACCCAGATGTTTTTTTCGGGGTCAAGTTTAAGGAGCTCCTTTAGCACCTCGGACAGTGACCGCCTGCAGGGAGAAACTTGGTAGCGGGGCAGGGGAAAAAGAGCGAGAAGCGTCAGGGCTAGTCACATTAGTGCCCTGAATCCTAGTCACTGTTCTAGCCGGTTACCACAGGATACTCTACCCTGCACCTTAGACTGCTGCCCCATGTGCATAGTTATTGATCACTGGTCACTTTAATAATGTTTACACACACTGTTTTAGCCACTTCATATGTGTATATACTGTATCCTAATCATTGCTCATCCTACATAACTACTGCTGTACACACCTTTTCTATTCATATACTGTCCATACTGTCTATACACACCATTACACTCACCAGACAATTTATTAGGTACACCCATCTAGTACCGGATCGGACCCCCCACCCTTTGCCTCCAGAACAGCCAGAATTATTTGGGGTATGGATTCTACAAGTCGGAAACGTTTACAGGGATGTTTCTCCATGCTGATGTGATGGCATCACGCAGTTGCTGCAGATTGGACAGCCGTACACCACCGCCACCAGCCTGTACTGTTGACACCAGGCAGAATAGGTCCATGGACTCATGCTGCTTAGGTCAAATCCTGACTCTGCCATCAGCTTGATGCAACAGGAACTGAGATTTGTTGGACCAGGCAACGTTTTTCCACTCCTCAATTGTCCAGTGTTGGTGATGGTGTGCCCACTGGAACCGCGATTCTTCCTGTTTTTAGCGGATAGGAGTGGAACCCGGTGTGGTCGTCTGCTGTAATAGCCCGTCTGTGACAAGGACCAACGAGTTGTGCGTTCCGTGATGCTGTTCTGCACACCACTGTTGTACTGCACCATTATTTGTCTGTATGTGGCCCGCTGTTAGCTTGCATGATTCTTGCCGTTCTCTTTCGTCCTCGCATCACCAAGCTGTTTTCACGCACAGGACTGTCGATGACTGGAAGTGTTTTATGTTTTTACCTCATCATTCTCGGTAAACCGTAGACAGTGTCGTGGGTGAAAATCCCAGGAGGGCGACCGTTTCTGAGATACTAGGTCCGGCGTGCCTGGGCCCGATGATTATACCACACTGAGTCCCTTAGAATGGTCAAAAAGAGTTACCTAACGGTTAATCAAACAGTAACTGAATGCCTCGATGTCTGCCTGCTTTATATAACAAGCCACAGCCACCTGTCTCACTGTCTGTAGGAGCGATCCATTTTCGTGAACGGGGCGGTGTACCTAAATAAACTGGCCCGTGTGTGTGTAAACTCAGCAAAAAAAAGAAACGACCTCTCACTATCAACTGCGTTTATTTTCAACAAACTTAACGTGTAAATATTTGTATAACAAGATTCATCAACTGAGACATAAACTGAACAAGTTCCACAGACATGTGACTAACAGAAATGGAATAATGTGTCCCTGAACAAAGGGGGGGTCAAAATCAAAAGTAACAGTCAGTATCTGGTGTGGCCACCAGCTGCATTAAGTTCTGTAGTGCATCTCCTCCTCATGGACTACACCAGATTTGCTAGTTCTTGCTGTGCGATGTTACCCCACTCTTCCACCAAGCCACCTGCAAGTTCCCAAACATTTCTGGGGGGAATGGCCCTAGCCCTCACCCTCCGATCCAACAGGTCCCAGATGTGCTCAATGGGATTGAGATCCGGGCTCTTCGCTGGCCATGGCAGAACACTGACATTCCTGTCTTGCAGGAAATCATGCACAGAATGAGCAGTATGGCTGGTGGCATTGTCATGCTGGAGGGTCATGACYGYATGATCCTGCAGGAAGGGTACCACATGAGGGAGGAGGATGTCTTCCCTGTAATGCACAGCGTTGAGATTGCCTGCAAAGCTCAGTCCGATGATGCTGTGACACACTGCCCCAGACCATTACGGACCCTCCACCTTCAAATCGACCCCGCTCCAGAGTGCAGGCCTCGGTGTAACGCTCATTCCTTCGACGATAAACGTGAATCTGACCATCACCCCTGGTGAGACAAAACCGCGACTCGTCAGTGAAGAGCACTTTTTGCCAGTCCTGTCTGGTCCAGCGACGTTGTTGCCGGTGATTTCTGGTGAGGACCTGCCTTACAACAGGCCTACAAGCCATCAGTCCAGCCTCTCTCAGCCTATTGCGGACAGTCTGAGCCCTCAGTCTAGCCTCTCTGTTAAGAGAATTATGTTCTCAATGTTGATAAACTGAACTTTAACTACTCAGTCTGCAACCCAGAATTTATAAGATACTGGTTGAAATGAAAACGGAGGCCCAGCCTACAATAGTCAAATGTTTATTCACTAGAGCGCTCTGAAGGCAAGAATACAAAAACATCCATTTTATAGCTGCGCACATACATACACACGAACAGTAGGTGAGTTGTATCCACTGTTTATCACTACCAAGCCGCGTGGACTACCGGCAGTTCCACTCCCCCGAGATTAGGGAAACCTTGAGAAATCCTCCCTGTCCTCCTAAGTTTTCTCAGTTCCTGCCAGGTGGGTTCAAACACAGTCTAACTGTTCTCGGTATCTTTCTTTTCCCCCCCCCCCACATACAAGTTAAAATCCTGAGCTACGCCTTGCTCAGACAGTCTGGGGTTTTCCACTATACAGATACATTGTTTTAACATAATTCTGACTAAAACTACACACATCATCAGAATATAATTTTATGATTCTAATCAATTTCATACAATTATATGGTTTCAGGGTGGAATATTCTAATCATTAATTTAAACGTAAATTCCATTATCACTCTCTCAGCCTATTGCGGACAGTCTGAGCCCCTGATGGAGGGATTGTGCGTTCCTGGTGTAACTCGGGCAGTTGTTGCCATCCTGTACTTGTCCCGCAGGTGTGATGTTCGGATGTACCGATCCTGTTTAGGTGTTGTTACACATGGTCTGCCACTGCGWGGYCGATCYGCTGTCSGTCCTGTCTCCCAGTAGCGCTGTCTTAGGCGTCTCACAGTACGGACATTGCAATTTATTGCCCTGGCCACATCTGCAGTCCTCATGCCTCCTTGCAGCATGCCTWAGGCACGTTCACGCAGATGAGCAGGGACCCTGGGCATCTTTCTTTTGGTGTTTTTCAGTCAGTAGAAAGGCCTCTTTAGTGTCCTATGTTTTCATAACTGTGACCTTAATTGTCTACCGTCTGTAAGCTGTTAGTTTCTTAACGTCCGTTCCACAGGTGCATGTTCATTAATTGTTTATGGTTCATTGAATAAGCATGGGAAACCATGTTTAAACCCTTTACAATGAAGATCTGTGAAGTTATTTGGATTTTTACCAATTATCTTTGAAAGACAGGGTCCTGAAAAAGGGGTGTTTCTTTTTTTTGTTGAGTTTATGTATGCGTAACTTCTGAGTGGTTCTGTGTGTAACTTTTGAGTGGTACTAGTGTGGACACACCTAATTCTAGGGTTTTTCTGTATTTGTACTGTTTTCTATGTTGTAGAATAATAGTGAAGACATCAAAACTATGAAATAACACATGGAATCATGAAGTAAACAAATCAAAATATATTTGAGAATTCAAAGTAGCCACCCTTTGCCTTTGCACACTTGGCATTCTCTCAACCATTTTCATGAGGTACTCACCTGGAATGCATTTCAATTAACAGGTGTGCCTTGTTAATTTGTTGAATTTGTGTTGTATCTCTCTAGGAGCTTTTGAGGTTTCCTAAGCTCCATGATGCCATAGTAGAAGTGGTCACATCCCTCCTCAGGAAAAGGTTACCAGTCACCAATGAGATGGTGAGTGTTTTCGCTTACACTTTTTAGAATCATTTGCATGAATAAGCCATTATAAATGTTTGTAAATGCTCTCTGATTCACTACAATAACCCATAAACCCCATAGATTTAAGTGTACCAAATCACATTTCCTGTCTTTCTTTTCAGGTTCATAACCTGGTGGCCATCGAGTTGGCCTACATTAACACCAAACACCCTGACTTTGCTGATGCCTGTGGCCTCATGAACAACAACATAGAGGTATGAAACATTGTTCAGAGTTGGAAATTGCTTCTTTAAATTCTATTCTACAGTATATGAAGTGTTGTACTTAATGATATCATGTGGTTGTGTGTCATAGGAACAAAGACGTAACAGAATGAGAGAGCTGCCCTCGTCTGTTCCTCGGGATAAGGTAACAGACCGTCATGGCGTTAGGATTTGTTCGATTGCTACAAAAAGTACAGTTTTCTCACTGTTTCTTTACGGCTCCCAGTCTATCCTTTAGAGCAGCGCTAGAAGCCATATGTCTTTATGGCTCCCAGTCTACCCTTTAGAGCAGAGCTAGAAGCCATATGTCTTTATGGCTCCCAGTCTATCCTTTAGAGCAGCGCTAGAAGCCATATGTCTTTATGGCTCCCAGTCTATCCGTTAGAGCAGCGCTAGAAGCCATATGTCTGTCCCTGTGTCTGTCCGATTATTTTAATTTCCTCTAGTCTTCTGTCCATTGCTCCTTCGTCTTTCACTCTCTCTGCTCTCTCTCTCGCTCGCACTCTCTCTAGTCCTTTAAGGGCCCAGGGGGTCAGTCTCTCTCCCCCACTGATCTTCCTCCCCCAGAAGGAGAAAGACCCAAGGTGTGTCCCTGTGTCACTCAATGCCTGTCTGCATCCTACCTCAACCAGGGTTGGGCTTCATTTCAATTCAGTTAATTTAGGAAGTTAACTTGAGGTAAAATTGGCAGTCGTCAATTCAGAACTAATTCAAATGGAATTGCCCTTGACCCCAAGCCACCCTCATTCTTCCTTGACCTCAAGCCACCCTCATTCTTCCTTGACCTCAAGCCACCCTCATTCTCCCTTGACCTCAAGCCACCCTCATTCTCCCTTGACCTCAAGCCACTCTCATTCTCCCTTGACCTCAAGCCACTCTCATTCTCCCTTGACCCCAAGCCACCCTCATTCTCCCTTGACCTCAAGCCACCCTCATTCTCCCTTGACCTCACAAGCCACTTCTCATTCTCCCTTGACCTCAACGCCACCCTCATTTCCTTGACCCCAAGCCACCTCATTCTCCCTTGACCCCAAGCCACTCCGCATTCTTCTTGACCCCAAGCCACCCTCATTCTCCTTGACCTCAAGCCACCCTCATTCTCCCTTGACCCAAGCCACCTCATTTCTCCTTGACCTAAGCCACCTCATTCTCCCTTGACCTCAGCCACCTCATTCTCCTTGACCCCAAGCCACCCTCTATCTCCCTTACCCCAAGCCACCCTCATTCCTTCCTTGACCCAAAGCCACCCTCATTTCTCCTTGACCCCAAGCCACTCTCATTCTCCCTTGACCTCAGCCACCCTCATTCTCCCTTGACCCCAAGCCACCCTCATTCTTCCCTTGACCCCAAGCCACCCTCATTCTTCCTGACCCCAAGCCACTCTCATTTCTCCTTGACCCAAGCCACCCTATTCTCCTTGACCCAAAGCCACTCTCGATTTCTTCCTGACCCCAAGCCACCCCTC
>NC_036842.1:89395528-89411715 GCF_002910315.2 Salvelinus sp. IW2-2015
AAATTGCTCTTTAATTCTATTCTACAGTATATTAAGGTTTGTACTTAATGATTATGTTGGTTGTGTGTCATAGGAACCAAGAGCAACAGAATGAGAGAGCTGCCCTCGTTGTTCCCGGGATAAGTAACAGACGTCATGGCGTAGGATTTGTCGAATTGCTACAAAAAGTCCAGTTTCTTCACTTTTCTTTACGGCTCCCAGTCTATTCTTTAAAGCAGCGCTACAAGCCCATATGTCTTTTGGCTCCCAGTCTACCTTTAGAGCAAGCTAGAAGCCATATGTCTTTATGGCTCCCGTCTATCCTTTAGACAGCGCTAGAAGCCTATGTCTTATGGCTCCCAGTCTATCCGTTAGAGCAGCGCTAGAAGCCATATGTCTGTCCTCTGGTCTGTCCGATTTATATTTAATCTCTCTATGTCTTCTTGTCATTGCTCCTTCTTTGTCTTTCCTCTCCTCCTCCTCTCTCTTCGCTCGCACCTCTCTAGTCCTTTAAGGCCCAGGGGTCAGTCTCTCTCCCCACTGATCTTCCCCCCAGATGAGAGGAAGACCCAAAGTGTCCCTGTGTCACTCAATGCCTGTCTGCCTCCTACCTCAACCAGGTTGGGCTTCATTTCAATCAGTTAATTAGGATTTAACTTAGCGTAAAATTGGCAGTCTCAATTCAAACCTAATTCAAATGGAATTGCTTACCCAAGCACCCTCATTCTCTTGACTCAAGCCACCCTCATTCTTCCTTGACCTCAAGCCTACCTCATTTCCCTGACCTCAAGCTCTTACCCTCTATTCTCCCTTGACCTCAAGCACTCTCATTCTCCCTTGCCACCCTCCCCAAGCCCCTCATTCTCCCTTGACCTCAAACACCCTCATTCTCTCCTTGCACTACAGGCCACCTCCACTTTCTCTTGACCCCAAGCCACTTCTCATTCTCCCTCTGACCTCAAGCCACCCTTCATCTCCCTTCTCCCCCAAGCCACCTTTCATTCCTTGACCCCAGCCACCCTCATTCTCCTTGACCCAAGCCACCCTCATTCTCCCTGACCCCAAAGCCACCTCTATTCTCCTTGACCCAGCTTCACTTTTTCATTTCTCCATATGACCTCAAGTTCCATCCCTATACTTCTCCCTGACCTCAGGCCACCCTCTATTCTCCCTGACCCCAAGCCACCCTCTTCCCCTGCCCCAAAGCCACCCTCATTTTCCTTGACCCCAAGCCCCCTCTTCTCCCTCGACCCCAAGCCACTCTCATTCTCCCTTGACTCAGCCACCCTCATTCTCCCTTGACCCCAAGCCACCTCATTCTTCCCTTGACCCCAAGCCACCCTCATTCTTCTTGACCCCAAGCCACTCTCATTTCCCTTGACCCCAAGCCACTCATTCTCCTTGACCCAAGCCACTCTCATTTCTTTGACCACAAGCCACCCTCTCTTTCCTTGACCCCAAGCACCTCCTATTTTCCTTAAACCCAAGCACCCTCATTTTCCTTCACCCCAGCAACCACATTCTTCCTTGACCCCAAGCCACCCTCATTCTTCCTTGACCCCAAGCCACCCTCATTCTCCCTTGACTCCAAGCCTGTAGACTGAAGACCCTACTTTGTGTATGGTGCAATTCTGTGTTCCCCTTCTCTATTCCCCTTCCACCCCTCTGAGGGTGAACTACATTTCCCATCTGATACCTCCTCCCGGCATGTGTGCTTCTGTACAGAGGAAGGGTCCCTGGAGGGAAGTCTTCGTACAATATGTGACTCTGCCACTGTCAGAATGCTATTTCTTCCAGAAAGTCAGTATATGTGCAGACATGACTGTATAGTCTGTAGATGTTCCGTCATGCCAGCCATGCTGATGTAATAGCCTGGAGAGAGGCATGCTTTTTGGAAATGCATGGTCACACGTGTATGATTGCGGCTCTACTGAAAAGTGATCTCTTATAAAAGAGATTTTAATCTCAAGGAGACTGTATAAATGACCTCTAACCGTTCTGTCTGTCTATTTCCTGGTCTCCAGGCTGCAGGTGGTGGTTTCCAGGGAGACCAGGATGTAGGGACAGGGAACTGGAGGGGRATGTTGAAGAAGGGAGAGGAGGGGGTGGGCGGAGACAAGTCCATGCTCCAGACCTCTAACCCTGGCAGCCCTCAGAGGGGCCACGCCGTCAACCTGCTGGATGTGGTGGGTAGTAGCATCCAGACAGAAATGTTTAGCCTGCTTTACCACATAATAATACAAAAAAAATCTAACGTAACTCTTAATTCTTAGGAGTAAAACTTATTCTAAGAGAATTATCTCTAGGCTGTTTGAGAGAAGATTTTAATGCTAAGCAACCACAACTTTTTGAGTTGTCGGTGATTGGTCTGTTTGTGTTCTTGTATCCCCCCCCCCCCCCCCCCCCCCCCCGTCCCCAGCACCCTGTCGTCCAGAGAGCAGAGGGACTGTGAGGTCATCGAGAGGCTTATCAAGTCCTACTTCCTCATCGTCAGGAAAAACATCCAGGACAGGTATGGTGCCCGCTGTGTTTCTACTTCCTGTTGTTAGACTCCCTGTGATTTCTAGAAATAATATGCTGAAATGGTTTTCCTCTGTTTTATTTGCTGTTCTACTTGACTCTCAATCTGAATCTGTCCTCTTTTCCTTTTCACCTGCTTCGAAGAAATGTATAAAGTCATCATTTTTGAGTGATAAAACATTAGGAACACCTTCTTGATATTGAGTTGCACCCCCTTTTGCCCTCAGAACAGCCTCAATTCACCAGGACACACTCTACAAGGTGTTGAAAGCGTTCCACAGGAATACTGGCCCATGTTGATGGGTGGTGGACCTTTCTTGATACACACAGGAAACTGTGGAGCGTGAAAAACCTCACCAGTGTTGCAGTTCTTGACACACTCAAACCGGTGCGCCTGGCACCTACTACCATACCCCGTTCAAAGGCACTTAAATCTTTTGTCTCGTCCATTCACCCTCAGCACACATACACATTCAGCACACATACACAATTCATGTCTCGAGGCTTAAAAACCCTTCTTTACCTGTCTCCTCCCCTTCATCGACACTGTATTTAACAGGTGACATCAATAAGGGATCATAGCTTTCACCCCGTCAGTCTATCATAGAAAGAGCAGTTGTTCCTAATGTTTAGTACACAGTGTACTTCTCTCTCCCTCTGCACTTCCTTCTGCAGCGTGCCCAAGGCGGTGATGCACTTCCTGGTGAACCATGTAAAGGACAGCCTGCAGAGTGAGCTGGTGGGTCAGCTATATAAGGCTGGTCTGCTGGATGACCTGCTCACTGAGTCGGAAGACATGGCCCAGAGACGCAACGAAGCTGCAGACATGCTCAAGGTACAGTTGTGTGTGTGTGTGTGTGTGTAGAACGTGCTCACTGAGTCTGAAGACATGTTCAAGGTACAGGTGTGTGTGTGTGTAGAACGTGCTCACTGAGTCTGAAGACATGTTCAAGGTACAGGTGTGTGTGTGTGTAGAACGTGCTCACCGAGTCTGAAGACATGCTCAAGGTACAGGCCTGGGATTAGTTACAGAACAATGGGAGTTTGAAATATGACACGTGTTTTTGGGGCAGTAACCCACAGCACCACAAATGAGAAGCTTGGTAGTGTTTTAACTCTTTTCAAACGTGATCTAACTGCTGCTTGAATGTAGCAGCTAATGGGACTAACTGTGGCCTCTGGCTTTGACGTCACTGGGGGTGTTTTGTTTCTGTATGAATTTGCTCATCTAAACTGTCTTTTCCACTCTGTGTCCGCAGGCCTTGCAGAAAGCCAGTCAGGTGATAGCTGAGATCCGAGAAACACACCTGTGGTGAGGGCCTCTACCTCCATACGCTCTCCCTCCCACATGGACCCTAAGCACTGAACCCTGTTCTGTCTCAAACCTACCTGGACTGCAGAGATGGCCAACTTGGAAATACACTGGTGTCAATTTGTGTTTTATTGAGTATCATCAATTCTCCATCCTTCTGAAGTTGTCACTTCCACACTCCCCTGTCATGGTTTTAAAAGCAATGGATTGGTGTAAGCCTTGGCTGAAGGGAGTTTCAACCATTTGTTAAATGCATGACCGGGAGTGTAAAACAACACACTTCTGGTGATGAGTGGAGAATGGGGACGCACATTTGGATATAGTTGTAGATTGTATTATATGGACTTGACCTATACAGTATCAGTCTTCACCTGCACCACATCGCACACCAAATGGTCTTTCATATGTAAGTATAGTATTATATTGATGAACGTGTGAGGTCTACCTACTGAATAATGTGGAGTTACATTAAAGATGTTTACTCTAGTTTCTGGCTTGCTGGAATGTATGCTGCGACTTGTAAATGCTGTCTGTCTTCATCATGGTTACTGATCTATTGTCTCGCATGGCCATGCTACTGCAGAAAATGTCCTTACATGGTAACAATCTCTCATTTGTGTTGCTGATATTTACAAAGCGCAGAGAAATGTTATCTGACGTAGAATAAGTGTTATTTGTTGGTTGAATGCACCACAATGCAGCTGCAAACCGTACACTTCCATGTTCTCTGAATGGGATTTCATGTCTTTTCATCAAACAATGCTACACCGTCTTGTGTGTGTTATTTTGACTCTACCGTACGTCTGTCGTTAAATGTGTTTAAGATATCTAGTGTATTGATGAGGTCATTTGTCCTACTATATTGATATGGATAATGATCATTTGTTGTCATACCCACAATACCATGTGGTAAACTATTGGTAGTAAAGGCAGGGCAGAATTGTGTGGCAACGTCTAACTTGAAGTGGCAGGTTTATTCTGTATATTCTCAAAAAGTGGTACCAGGGTTGAATGAGTCATTTATTGACTTGGGATCCAGTCTGCGGTTATACCAGACGGAACATTAAACATCACATATGTTTATCAACACGTATACAGACACATTATCATCATGGGCCGATCTCCAGTCACGGCTGTCTGCCCTCGACCATGGCGAGCTGCTCCTTTACCTCACACGGCCCATCTTCTTGCCTCGACCTTTGGCGCTGAGGGGCAGGACAGGGTTAAGAAATCTGAATCACTTGGCAGCCAGGTAGTAAGCCCAGTAGTGAATGTCTCTGTTGCAGCACTTCACTGCATTCTGAGTCTAATGCTTCACCCAGACGTGTGCACTTGTTCTCACTCCCTCTCATGCAAGAGACTGGTGGAAAAAGTGGTCCACTTCTGGGTCAAGTGTGAATACGTTTTAATGGTTTGTCAGTCCATCAGTTACACAGGATTTTACTTCTTTTGGCTTAATGTTTATCATTAAATAGTTTTGTGCTGTAATTTCAGGCCAGACCATGTTGGCAATTTGCATTGTCACCACTTACAATGTCTTCAAGCTATCGTGCAGTGATCATGCTATACGCAATGCGCACACACAGACGGACATAGGCGGTGCGGTGTAAGTGATGGTCATGGCTGTTTCTTTGGTTTCAATCAATGTTTGTTCCACTGGTCATTAATTGACCATCCCTGCTTGAGAGTTTGAAAGGAATGATGGGAAATGGAGTTGTTGATGGAATGGAAACCAGTGACTCAGACCAATTAAAATGAAAACCACAATGCTGGGTCTTGTTCATTAGGCACAACATTGAAGAAACTGTTCTAAACTGTACTCTATACTCGTCCAATAAGAGATGCTTGTCTGTTTATTAGTCTACGTGTTTTCATTTTCATTTTGTACCCTAATAAACACGACTCAGAATTTCTTTGTCCCTCAAAGTCCAAAATTCTGAACCTCCGTGTTACTTACCTCTGGTGGTCCTGGACCCGGGTGAGAAGCTGGTTAATCTGTAAGGACACAAGACTTGCTGTAAGCTTTGATTAACAACACCTTTTAGTTACTGTGGTGGAAACCTGTACAGGTGGAGTCCATCGGAGAGAAACCCAGGAACGTGATGATACTATAGACCACATAATTCACTTTTAGTTTAACTTGTTCACCTTTCATGTACCCTCCAGGGTTGGGGTCAATTCAGGAAGTAATTTGAAATTCCAAGTGTCTTCAATGAGGAAAATGTGTATTTGGAATTTAGTTTACTTTCTGAATTGAAATGGAATTGACCCCAACCCTGGTACCCACTGCCTGGGAACTCTCATTGCCATCCGAAAGCAGGCAAGACTATATCACAGTATTCCTCAGAACCCAGTAAGGTTGAGAGGAGAAATGAACCCAGAAACCTGCCGATGACCCTGTAGACTTCACCTCTGATGTAGCCACTGCCTGGGACCTCCCACATCGCCAACCGAAAGAAGAGGAGACTGCATCTCAAGGTGAGAGAATACACTGAGACGGGACTACACGACCTGAGACGATAGTCAATACTAAAGGTAAGACCACCCAGATCCCATCCAACTTATGAAAATCTTGCTGCTGTTGAGAAATACTGGAAAATATTGTACTTCATTGACGGTGACTGTTGTATACCTGTTTCTGTGTTAGGTCAAGGTGACTTCATCATACTTTTGTTTCTTGAGTTTGTCATGTGTGTTGTCTAGGTGACTTACATCATACTTCTGTTTCTTGAGTTTCTCACTGAGGTCAAACTTCTCTGCCTCCAACTCCATCATCCGCTGCCACATCTCACTGGCCTTCTCCCTGTTGGGCAACAGTGGATCAGAACACGCCCCAAAGAACCCTTGTCTCTGAAGGATGTTCATCATTCGAACCGTTCACATAGTCATGTGTTCAGTCATAAACTAAAAAACATCAGACATTAACCATCATAAATAAATATGATAACACTCAGCTTTTCTGAGGACGGGCAAATTCTGAATATTAACGATGACGTCATACTTGAGTTTGTCCTCGTTCAGATGGTCGATGCTGAGAGGTTTCCTTCGGTCAGCAAGAATCTTCTTCTTCTTCTCTCTCTCTGTCTGTTTCTTGGCTCCTTTGCGGTTTTCACTCTGAGCATTGAAACATCACAAATACCATTGTTCTCAAAGATATTTTGGAGGAAATGTTCATTGCCTCACATTACTTGATGCTTCCGTTACACTATTGTCAATATATGATAAAGAATACGCTAGGGGTTGTTTTTTAAAAATGTTTTTGAAGATACAATATTCCACTGACCTTCTGCTGGATACCTCCATACTGGTGGGTCATGTTGGTGAGAGCCTTCTTCTTCTTGGCGTCATCATCCTGCTTCTTACGCTGATCCTCTGCCTCCTTTCTGTCCTTCTCCTCCTGCACACGGAGCATTAGGGAAGAAAGACACAGAGCATTAGGGAAGAAAGACACAGAGCATTAGGGAAGAAAGACACAGAACATTAGGGAAGAAAGACACAGAGCATTAGGGAAGAAAGACAGAACATTAGGGAAGAAAGACACAGAACATTAGGGAATAAATATCTATCAAGATCTATCATAGAAATTACATCCACAATCTGTTTCCCTGTTAGCCATTTAGAAGTTATATTGTATTAGTCATATGTGGTCCTGTCAGTTGGTAAGAGTATGCAACACACAGGTTGTGGGTTCAATTCCAGCATAGAACACACATTAGTTAGGTGTCATAATGGGGAGAAGACTCACCGCAACCCTGGCCTGCCTCTCCTTCTCCCTCTCTGCACGAACCCTCTGCTGCTCTGCCCTCTCTGCACGACGTTTCTCCTGCACACACACGCACACTCAGTGACCAAGTTGTCAGGTGTCGCATTGCAATGGTTCTAGGAACAGTGAAAGAACATTCACTCCAGATTCTAAAATGGCCGACTCACAATCCTGTTGACGAGACTGATGAGCTCCTCTTCTTCCTTCTTCCTCTGGATAAAGTGAGACTCGATCAAAGACTGGAGCTCAGACAGGTCCTTCTCCAGACGCTTCCTGTGGATGTCCTGACCACCACACAGAAGAATCAGATTAAGTAATAAGAATAGTTTGTTTTGGTAAGACAACATACATGTAATACACCCTGAAAAGAGTCATTTCCTTAGTTCGATGTCATCTTTTGACTTTCTGTACCTCTTATTTGCTTCATCTTAACAGGATACAGTTGGAGGCAAGTCTGTCACAAATGGTTAGTTAGTTTTCTTATGATGTGGTTGTCAGTGGAGGCTGCTGAGGGGAGGACGGCTCATAATAATGGAGGGAACGGAGCGAATGGAATGGCATCAAACATGCATTTGATGTATTTGATACCATTCCACTCCAGCCATTACCACGAGCCCGTCCTCCCCATTTAAGGTGCCACCAACCACCTGTGGTGTGTGTGTTTATGTGATTCAACTTACATCAAAATCCACTTTCTCGCCATCAGGCATCTTTGGTGCAGAGATGTTTGGCACAAACCTATGGAAATGAAAATTGCGTGTCTAATGTGTATATATAATCGCAATTTGAGCATTTCAGTAAATGTCGTGATCTTTCAAGATCACTTATGATATAACGTATCATCTGTCAGGGGAAAATATAAAATGGGCTACCCAGAAACACTTGGAGGAGCGTCCTCCAGGCAGAAATGACTAAGAGTGGCCTCAACTGGTGTGACCTGGAAAAACTTGCCCCGTACCGAGTGAGATGGAGGATATTCGTCAACGGCCTATGATCCTTACAAGAGCCACGGTCTTAAAGCTGGAATCCGTAGCGGTGACACGGCCACGTCTGTTTTGCGATATTACAACAACAAAGAAGCTGCACATGTCGGCTCAATCGGAAACGACCTTGACATTTCTATTGTTGAATCTGTAACGCTTCAGCTTCACAGACTGAAAAGAGCCCTGAATCACAGTCTGTCAAATTCAATCTAAAAACTTACTTTGGTTTGGGCTTGGCTCCATCTGTAATAAAGGACAGTGACTCTCTTAGCTTGATAATATCATACAAAAGGTTGTAAGTATTATTAGAAGGATGTCATGATAATCAGGATAGAATACTCCTTTAAAGCTGTACGCGATGGGGTCATAAAAGTATTATTGTGTAACACAATATACAGTGCATTGGCATATACACAAGCAATAAATCTTTCAAATAGACAAAAAAGACAAAAAAAAATTCATATCGCCTCTATGAGTAAAATCTCCATTTATCGACAGACTTTCAGACAAAGCAATCTTACCTTCTTCTTCCCTTCACAAAAGAAGTGGCGTGAAAACAAAATAAATATTTCATTAGTTTGATATAGTGGAAGGTTTTGAAACATGAAATATATGTAGTAATAATAATACAGATGATACTCACTGCACTTCCTCCACTTCTTCTGTGTCTGACATTTTGTCTTATTTGAACCCTAAAATACAAGATACACCTTTACTTGAGTACATGATATGGCTATAAGAGTAAGCCATACGGGATAAAAACACATTATAGACTAGGCTACTATCTTCACCTCCCAGCACTAAATATTTCTTGCACAGCACTAAATCTCTCTCATACAGCACTACATCTCTCTCATACAGCACTACATCTTTCTCACACAGCACTAAATCTTTCTCACACAGCACTAAATCTTTCTCACACAGTACTAAATCTTTCTCACACACACAGTACTAAATCTTTATCACACAGTACTAAATCTTTATCACACAGTACAAAATCTTTCTCACACACACAGTACAAAATCTTTCTCACACAGTACTAAATCTTTCTCACACAGTACCAAATCTTTCTCACACAGTACTAAATCTTTCTCACACAATACTAAATCTTTCTCACACAGTACTAAATCTTTATCACACAGCGCTAAATCTCTCTCTCACAGTACTAAATCTCTCTCACACAGTACTAAATCTCTCTCACACAGTACTAAAACTTTATCGCACAGCACTCAGCCAATCTCCCTCTCACAGCACTCTTGACATCAGCACTCTTCTCTTGACATCTGAGGTATTGGCTCTGGCTTGTTGATTGGCTCAGAGGACATTGTCGGTCTGATCAGTTACTTAGCTCGTCTTAGAAGAACACTATCTATATATGCCTGAGCTGTTTATTTAACGAGGGCTTGATCCAAACAAAATTTCACTCATCCATACTCCCTACTATAGATACAAAGGGTCTACAGCATCTCTTCTGACCAGTGGAAAAGGAGACAAACCTTTGTAACTGAGTCTAAACTGGGAATGGTGGCCAAGGCCACTGTCTGCTTTGCGCACGAACAGGACTGTCAGTCATGTGCTTTAGGACTGTTGGGCAGTGCCAGCCCCTTCACCACTCATGAAATTGATCCTCATGTCTGGTGATGTCTAACGGCTTGCCAGAACCCTGTCAGTGGCTTTAGAAATGTCTGTAATTCTTCAAATTGTGTTACATTAAAGCAATAAGCCTAACCCTCTTGGCATATTCTTGCTCAATGTGTTGTGATTAGCCAATGGTGCTATCTGAATGTAGTCCAGTTTTCTGTTGCTTTTGGTTTGATGTTTTTAGATTTTTGTTGTCCAAGATAGTGAGTTAATTGGTATTTGTTGGGTCTTATTACGTTGTATTTGTTGGGTCTTATTACGTTGTATTTGTTGGGTCTTTTTACGTTGTATTTGTTGGGTCTTTTTATGTTGTATTTGTTGGGTCTTATTACGTTGTATTTGTTGGATTTTATTACGGTGTATTTGTTGGGTCTTATTACGGTTTATTTGTTGGGTCTTATTACGTTGTATTTGTTGGATTTTATTACGGTTTATTTGTTGGGTCTTATTACGTTGTATTTGTTGMATTTTATTACGGTGTATTTGTTGGGTCTTATTACGTTGTATTTGTTGGATTCTGTTGTTGTATTTTTTTTAAAGTCTAAATATTGGTCATAATAAAAATGTAGGTAATTATTTATTTTAAGAGTACCTACATGAGGGCTTCATAACACATTCATAACACATACATAACACATACATAACATATACATAAGCAGTAGAATTGTTGAAAGTGTTATGAAGTCCTTATGTACGTACACTTCAAATAAAGAATTAACTAAATGGGGGAAGCCCCCCCCCTTCCCCTAGGCTCAGTTGTAGAGGGAATAAATTGTCTGCAACTTTTATGACCATTCAGAGGATTTTGTTATTATCATTTTACTATTTCCTTAACATTGCTTCATTGTCTTTCTAAACGGTATTCACAATTCAGTTCATTAAGTCAATAGTTAATAGCCATCCCATTTAGCCTATAATATATTGCAGCAGAAAACCAATCATCTTCAAGCAAAGAACCATCAAAAGTTGATTTGATTTCAAGACAATGTAACGGTATGTCTGTGATGAATACCAAAGCAGTTATGTATAGAGGTATGTTAGTATGAAGTAATATCCCTTACCTGAGCCCAAGGCAGAGATAGAGGGAGAAGAGGGATACCGATACAGAGGCTGCAATTCTTTGGGGTTCAGAATCCAAACAGGTTTAGGTTTGGCCATCAAGTCTACATAGCGTGTTCCCTTCCTACTCATGTGACTACACTGCCCTATGGTTGTCCAGCTATTGTTAGAACCTTAGACAATTGAACCCCAATATATCAGAAGGCAATACTCATGCACACACGCAAGCGCTTTACACACAAGGTTTTGTTGAAATTCTTACCCTACACTCCCCTCCATGAAAATCGGCACAGGTCTGTCAACTTTTCATCCATCCAAATATTGTTTTTTAAATCTCTTGAAAGACAAAACATTAAAACAAATCACAAGACATTCTCAACATTGTTATATTTATTTTATTGCTGTAGCAGGGACAATGAACAAGCTTCAAACGAGACAGTCCTTTAAATTATAGGAGTTACTTACAGTACTCTCCATTTACTCAAGGACCATTCAGAGACAGATACTACCTCATATTCAGAATGCCACAGTGAAACATCAGTGAGTATAGCACTTTATGTTAATTAGAAGCCTAGTACAGGATTTTATTGTGGTATAAATCAGTGAAGTATGCTGTATTTTAGACAGATGGGTCTTTTACTTTTCCTCTCAACTTGCAATATACTGCAAATATCATCTAATGTTACTTTTCAATGGTGTTTCAAAATGATGCAAATATAATTTGAAAACATTAACCTTTAAAATACAATGAATGATTAGCAATTATTACAACAACAACATAAATAGGACATTCTCAAAAAAGGTGTACATTTTTTGCTTTAGTCACACTTTTCCTGGATTGTTCTTATTTCCATTAGCCGTGTTATACACTAAGCCCTTTACATCCTCATGGATCAAAACTGAAGTCAAGCCCAACTTGAGAGGACATGAGAATGGCGCTGAAGGAGATGGCTGCCGTTTTACGATCCCGTAACCAATTGTGTTACTGAATAGAGCTAAATAGAGTTTCTAGATATCAGGGGAGAGATTACTCACCCCGTACTGGAGGAATACTTTTTCGGGGGTCTGAAGGATTTACTTCAGATGCCCGACAAGGCCATCATACCTGTCATTCGCAGGAGAAAGAGACGGAGGTATCGGGGACGAAGGACCGGGTGCCTTGTTAGGATCCGACGCCGAGAGGGTAATCTACCTTTACCATCGGTCCTATTAGCCAACGTACAATCAATCATAATACAATAGACAAACTACGATCACGTATATCCTAACAACGGGACATTAAAAACTGTAATATCTTATGTTTCACGAGTCGCGGCTGAACGAAGACATGAATAACATACAGCTGGCGGGTTGTAAGCTTTTTTGGCAGGATAGAACAACGGCCTTTGGTAAGACAAYGGGTGGCGGTCTATGTATATTTGTAAACAACAGCTGGTGCACGATATCTCAGGAAGTCTCAAGGTTTTGTTCGCCTGAGTTATAGTATCTCATGATAAGCTGTAGACTACACTATTTACCAAGAGAGTTTTCATCTGTATTTTTCGTAGCTGTCTATATACCACCACAAACCGATGCTGACACTAAGACCGCACTCAATGAGCTGTATTCCGTCATAAGCAAACAGGAAAACGCTCATCCAGAGGCGGCGCTCCTAGTGGCCGGGGACTTTAATGCAGGGAAACTGAAATCCGTTTTACCTCATTTCTACCAGCATGTTAAATGTGCACGTGGGGAAAAATTTGCAATGTGGGAAAAGAACTCTGGACCACCTTTACTCCACACACAGAGATGCATAAAAAGCTCTCCCTCACCCTCCATTTGGCAAATCTGACCATCATTTTATCCTCCTGTTTCCAGCTTACAAGCAAAAACTAAAGCAGGAAGCACCAGTGAGTCTATAAAAAAGTAGTCAGATGAAGCAGATGCTAAATACAGGACTTCTTTGCTAGCACGGACTGGAATATGTTCGGGGATTCTACCGACGGCATTTAGGAGTACACCACATCAGTCACTGGCTTCATCAATAAGTGCATTGATGACGTTGTCCCTACCGTGACCGTACGCACAAACCCCAACCAGAAGCCATGGATTACAGGCAACATCCGCACTGAGCTAAAGGGTAGAGCTGCCGCTTTCAAGGAGCAGGACTCTAACCTGGAAGCTTATAAGAAATCCCGTTATGCCCTCCAACGAACCATCAAACAGTCAAAGGGTCAGATTGAATCGTACTACACTGGCTCCGCCGCTCGTCTGATGATGCTGTGACACACCGCCCCAGACCATGACGGACCCTCCACCTCCAAATCGATTCCGCTCCAGAGTTCAGGCCTTCGACGATAAACGTGAATTCGACCATCAGCCCTAGTGAGACAAAACCGCGACTCGTCAGTGACGAGAACTTTTTGCCAGGCTTGTCTGGTCCAGCGACGGTGGGTATGTGCCCATAGGCGACGTTGTTACCGGTGATGTCTGGTGAGGACCTGCCTTACAARAGGCCTACAAMCCCTCAGTCCAGCCTCTCTCAGCCAATTGCGCACAGTCTGAGCCCCTGATGGAGGGACTGTGTGTTCCTGGTGTAACTCGGGCAGTTGTTGTTGCCATCCTGTACCTGTCCCGCAGGTGTGATGTTCGGATCTTGTGCAGGTGTTGTTACACGTGGTCTGCCACTGCGTGGACGATCAACTGTCCGTCCTGTCTCCCTGTAGCGCTGTCTTAGGCATCTCACAGTACGGACATTGCAATTTATTGCCCTGGCCACATCTGCAGTCCTCATGCCTCCTTGCAGCATGCCTAAGGCACGTTCACGCAGATGAGCAGGAACCCTGGGCATCTTTCTTTGGTGTTTTTCAGAGTCAGTAGAAAGGCCTCTTTAGTGTCCTATGTTTTCATAACTGTGACCTTAATTGTCTACCGTCTGTAAGCTGTTAGTTTCTTAACGTCCGTTCCACAGGTGCATGTTCATTAATTGTTTATGGTTCATTGAATAAGCATGGGAAACCATGTTTAAACCCTTTACAATGAAGATCTGTGAAGTTATTTGGATTTTTACCAATTATCTTTGAAAGACAGGGTCCTGAAAAAGGGGTGTTTCTTTTTTTTGTTGAGTTTATGTATGCGTAACTTCTGAGTGGTTCTGTGTGTAACTTTTGAGTGGTACTAGTGTGGACACACCTAATTCTAGGGTTTTTCTGTATTTGTACTGTTTTCTATGTTGTAGAATAATAGTGAAGACATCAAAACTATGAAATAACACATGGAATCATGAAGTAAACAAATCAAAATATATTTGAGAATTCAAAGTAGCCACCCTTTGCCTTTGCACACTTGGCATTCTCTCAACCATTTTCATGAGGTACTCACCTGGAATGCATTTCAATTAACAGGTGTGCCTTGTTAATTTGTTGAATTTGTGTTGTATCTCTCTAGGAGCTTTTGAGGTTTCCTAAGCTCCATGATGCCATAGTAGAAGTGGTCACATCCCTCCTCAGGAAAAGGTTACCAGTCACCAATGAGATGGTGAGTGTTTTCGCTTACACTTTTTAGAATCATTTGCATGAATAAGCCATTATAAATGTTTGTAAATGCTCTCTGATTCACTACAATAACCCATAAACCCCATAGATTTAAGTGTACCAAATCACATTTCCTGTCTTTCTTTTCAGGTTCATAACCTGGTGGCCATCGAGTTGGCCTACATTAACACCAAACACCCTGACTTTGCTGATGCCTGTGGCCTCATGAACAACAACATAGAGGTATGAAACATTGTTCAGAGTTGGAAATTGCTTCTTTAAATTCTATTCTACAGTATATGAAGTGTTGTACTTAATGATATCATGTGGTTGTGTGTCATAGGAACAAAGACGTAACAGAATGAGAGAGCTGCCCTCGTCTGTTCCTCGGGATAAGGTAACAGACCGTCATGGCGTTAGGATTTGTTCGATTGCTACAAAAAGTACAGTTTTCTCACTGTTTCTTTACGGCTCCCAGTCTATCCTTTAGAGCAGCGCTAGAAGCCATATGTCTTTATGGCTCCCAGTCTACCCTTTAGAGCAGAGCTAGAAGCCATATGTCTTTATGGCTCCCAGTCTATCCTTTAGAGCAGCGCTAGAAGCCATATGTCTTTATGGCTCCCAGTCTATCCGTTAGAGCAGCGCTAGAAGCCATATGTCTGTCCCTGTGTCTGTCCGATTATTTTAATTTCCTCTAGTCTTCTGTCCATTGCTCCTTCGTCTTTCACTCTCTCTGCTCTCTCTCTCGCTCGCACTCTCTCTAGTCCTTTAAGGGCCCAGGGGGTCAGTCTCTCTCCCCCACTGATCTTCCTCCCCCAGAAGGAGAAAGACCCAAGGTGTGTCCCTGTGTCACTCAATGCCTGTCTGCATCCTACCTCAACCAGGGTTGGGCTTCATTTCAATTCAGTTAATTTAGGAAGTTAACTTGAGGTAAAATTGGCAGTCGTCAATTCAGAACTAATTCAAATGGAATTGCCCTTGACCCCAAGCCACCCTCATTCTTCCTTGACCTCAAGCCACCCTCATTCTTCCTTGACCTCAAGCCACCCTCATTCTCCCTTGACCTCAAGCCACCCTCATTCTCCCTTGACCTCAAGCCACTCTCATTCTCCCTTGACCTCAAGCCACTCTCATTCTCCCTTGACCCCAAGCCACCCTCATTCTCCCTTGACCTCAAGCCACCCTCATTCTCCCTTGACCTCAGGTGGAATTGTTAGGTTAGATTACTTGTTGGTTATTACTGCATTGTCGGAACTAGAAGCACAAGCATTTCGCTACACTCGCATTAACATCTGCTAACCATGTGTATGTGACTAATAAATTTTGATTTGATTTGATTTGATTTGAATTGCCTACCTTTTTCCCTCTTCCCCCTTCCCCTGCCTTTCCCTCCCTTCAGTCTGTAAGCTGTTAGTGTC